>NW_015638932.1:906446-918590 GCF_001515625.1 Sinocyclocheilus rhinocerous
AATTTTTTTTTTAAAGCTCTTTATGTTCTGTATTATTCAACAAAGACAAGCTATAAATCATTGTATAGTATGACCAACACTATTAGATAGAGTAAAGATAAATGTTCTTTTCTGTAGGCCAGGCCTATATGTTACGATGAAATTGGGTGATGCATGAATTGATATGAATGACCTTTTTATTTAACAACTACAATCACAGTAGTATATTGACTGATTTGTTGAACTTCCAACCTTGTAAGCATGTAATAATTATGACAACATAAAGCACTGACAAATAAGCCTGGTGTAAACATTAATATGAAAGTCAGTAACAAATCACACAAACTAAAGTAGATTGCAGAAATATAAAAACAAATCTGTTGCTTTACCACACTACTTTAGGTCATTCACAGTCACTGTAATAAACATATGTAAACATGTGGACTGCACTAAACACTGTCTGTTAACTTTAGACCAGTGGTTCTCAAACTTTTTTGGTCAAGCCCCCCTTTAAACCTATAAAAAAATCGTATTTAATTAAAAAAACCTACAGGGAAAAAACACATGCATCACTTGAAACATTGAAAATAGCATAGAGAGAATAACTGTTATTATTATTCTCTCTCTGTTATTTATTTATTTTTTGTGGGTTTCATGCTGTCCGCTAAGGCATAGGACACACACAGGCTTTCCTCCTCACCAACGACATTAAACACCGTGTCTACACCGGACGCGAGCGGCAAAATACAGTAGAAACCATTATAATCAGTGACGCTGTGTACGCTGGATGCAGCGCGGCGCGACAAAATCCAACATTAAACTGGTGCCTTGTTCTATTTATGACGTACTGACACAAAGTTAATATGATTTGCAACGGTCGTTTTGTCGCGTCCAGTGCAAAGCTGTTGCGGCGTGACGCAACAACTGTAGCGTCCGGTATAGACACGGTGAGTGAAGCCGAGAGCAAGATATGCCTTGTCATATTTTCTGCATTTAGCATTTGAATGACCAGCATCTGCCTGGGTCTGTGCGACTTCATCTATGGCTTTTCTCTTCACTTTCACAAACCGATCCATCTCCCATTCTAATTACGTCCTTTGGCTATTTACTGTTTTATTTCTTTTCTTTTTCTGCTGATGGCCCACGCTCGACTTGAAGCAGCGCTGCTTAGACCGATGGGTGCGTGTCATCAAAGTACTGCGAGAGCTGTAAGAGAGCGTGGACGTCTCCTTATGCTTTCTCTCACCGTACTTTGATGTCATAGGCTACACCGATCGATCTTCAAGTCGAACACACCTCTTTACTCTGGCGTGTCACGTGACCGAGTGTAATCTCAGCCTCTGCGATTGAAAAATCGCGTTATTTCATATCGCGATATTATCGCAAATGCAATTAATCGTTCAGCCCTATATGTAAGTATATATGTATATATAATATAAGCATATATACAAAAAGAAACAGAAACATTTCATATCATATCATGTTCAATCAAAAGTAGTGAATGATTTCCATGTCTTTTGTTGTTTGATTAATATTAAAAACTTTAAGACAAATGCACGGATCCAGTACACTGATACTGTATCATTCAGTACTAGGATACTCACCAAAACGGGCATGTTGACATAATTTTTGTGTGAATTTGTCCATTCAAGCACAAGACATGAAAGAGAACTAAATATTTGCATGCGTTCTGAGACACGTGTTTGGCGCTTCTGGATGAGCGCACACACAAATCTTCTCACTGCGCGCACGAGTTCTCATTCACGTCTTCTGGCTCTTGAATGTTTAAACTGGCAAGGCTTAAACGAGTTAAGTTTAAACACAGATAGCAACGTGTGCTGTTCAGGTCTCACCTGCGCACACGCACTATCAACACCCGGGTGATGACGGCATAAATTACTGGTCTACTGGTCATTTTCCAGCATACGGCAGTCGCATTAAACAAAGTTTACAAAGAGTGACTAGTTTGTCTACGTTTCTTTTTTTTGTTCATCGCTGTTGTTGTAATCTATTAGGAAGCCACAATGCGTATCAATCGACAGAAACATACATTAGCCGAACTCTGTCTGTTTTACCTGTTGTTATTTTTAACAAGCCATATTACAGATGTTTTGTCAGATTTAAGTTGAACCGCAGTGCAATGTGCGTGCCGAACCGTGGGTGGAGAACGGTACGGTTCGATCTTTTAACAAGAACCGTTACACCCCTAATATATATATATATACAAAATTAAACTGTGTGGAAATATTTGTACATTTAAATGAATATATTTATTAATACATAAGTAACAAATGATAATAACTAACATTTAAATAAATGTAAACAAATCAATCAACAATTAAACTATGTAAAATAATACATAAAATAAATGTAAGTAAAAATAAATATTTATAAATGCATCAAAAAATGTAATTAAATGTAAATAAATATATCCAAAATGAAGTAAATAAATAAAGTGATTGATAAATGTCAATATTTATGTATTTACATACATTTAATATTTTGTTCATTTTTCATCCAGGAAACAACACAGTATTAAAGGCACAATATGTAAGATTTTATTATTCAAATATCCAAAAACCACTAGAAAAGTGTTATATATTTTGCTGACTTGTGTACTTACATTATCCCAAATGTTTCGAAGAATGTTTAAATCCAGAGAAATAAGCAATTTTAACTAGTGACACGGACCATGTCCATATAGTCATTGTGTCGCCTGCCAATGACGTCATACACCCTCGATGTTTTGTTTTGTAGAAAACATGGAAAAACCAAAGACGCTTTAATATCCGTCGGATTGCATCGGCTGTGGGGATGAAGACGACAACTCCCATGATTCCACACTCGTCACGGCGTCATCAAACTACGCCTTTGTTTCTTTGTTTATTTTGAATACGCGCCTTCTAGCGGCGAAAATGACATATCGTGCCTTTAAGAACAACTTTTGAACGAGGTCATTTTTTTATAAATTCAACTTATTTTCTCTTGTATTTTCTCTTATGTGAAATATCTTATTCAGGTCAGTACTAAATAAAAAATAACATGCATTTTGTATGATCTCTCTTATTTTGTTAATATTATTAACATTTTGCAGTTACTGCAAAGTGTATGTAAAATTTTTACCAAAACCATATATATACAGTATATAACAGTATGCAAAGACCTCATGTACAAAACACACGGGGCCCCACAAACACACACTTAACCTTAATCTGACAACAAAGAGCTTTTGCAAAACAAAGACCCAAAGTAATCTCAGGACAGATTGCTGCTTGCACTGATTACTGAATTATTATTATTATTATCATTATTATTGTTGTTGTTGTTGTTGTTATTATTTTATCCCCAACTTATGAGTGCACCTACACAATCATGTATATATGCATACACAAACTCCCTCACCTTAAGTTGACTTGTCCAGTCCAGGAGTTTGGGACGTCCACCTTGGGTTTGTCCATGGCTCCTCCCTTCATAGTGGTTGCATGACCAACACCCTGTCAACACAAATATACACTCACCATGACTTCAGTTTCGCTAGAGCACCCAAAACATCCACACCAAGCTTCAATGTTCCCTACTGAGCAGCATGCCAAAGTGGCTGAACACAGTTCTGCACTGAAATACTGTAATTGCGTCCTTGACGTCACTCTCTCACTGCCTTTCATTTCTTTTTAAGCGATCTGGGGACAGCGATCAAAACAGATAATAGGCAAATGAATAGAAAACAAACACAAAGATAAAGAAAAACTAAATGATGCACCGTAAAAGGGTAGGTCCACTTTCCTCACCGTGAAGCCGCTGCTAATGCTGGTCCAGAACATACCCTGTTCTCCACCCAACACACACACACAAACACATGGGACGGACCGACCGACTGACTCACCCCCGGGACGCAGCAAACACAAGAAAGTGACCTAGATTATCTGAGTAGAGAGCGATTATCCCCCGCTAGGCCACATGCTACTGAGGGCCACAGGGGCAGCAGAAGCGGCGGGGCTATTGTTAATGTGCATCTCCCTCCTTTATTGAGTGCACACATGAGGACGACAACAGAGACATAGAGAGACTTTAATGGAGAGATGGTCGGATGACGTAACCGTTCTGAAAAGGGAAAGCAGACATGTTCAAGCTAACGTTTACAAAAAATGACTATAGTTTCTGAGTTCATGTTTTGAAGTATTGTTTCAAGTATTGTTAATGTTTAGTTCATGTTAACTAATACAGTTAATAACTTTTAACTAATGAATCTTATTGTAAAGTGTTGCCAATGTTTCTTAAGCAGCAAATCAGCATATTAGAATAATTTCTCATGTGACACTGAAGACTGGAGTAAGGATGATGAAAATTCAGCTTTGCATCACAGAAATAAATTACATTTTAAAACATATTAAAATAGAAATATTTTAAATTTGCAATAATATTTCAGTTTTTATTGATAAACTGATACTGTTTTTGTCTTAAAATACAATATAAATAAAATAACAATGAAACTGGCCACCTGAAAAAAACTATATATTCCATAATGAATTATTATGGATGTAGTAAGCACAGTATTTTTTTTTTCCAGAAAATAAGTCGCACTGGGTCAAAATTGCATTGTTGAGAGAACATATGTCGTATAAATCACATTTTATTATTGCAATTAAATATAATGTAAAATACTGGTAAATTAAAAGATACACACAACAATTTTTTTTAATTTAAGTGTAGTCAGAACAGGATTTAAAAATATACAAATACAATACAAAACAAACATAAATTATAGCATTCATTATAAACAACATGTATTATAAACAGCAAGCCAAAATATTTTTTAAGCAAAAATTAAACTACCAGTGTTTGAAATGCTCTCCACAAACAAACTTGGGCTCACGTACTGAGCTCATTCTGCACCAATACTAACTTGTGCTTTGCATATGTTTTGTGCACTTGACATTAATTGCATTATATAAGTCACAGCTAATTTCAAAAATTAAGATGATTAAAAAAAAAACATGCAACTTATATTCTGGAAAATACGGTATTGCAGGTTTTGGTGGGAACTAAATAGAACAACGGGGGAAAAAATAATATGATCCACCCCAAAAAACTGACTCAGGCGTGATGTGAGGATTTTGTTGATATGTTTATGACCTAAATAGGCTCGAAGTAAACACAGTAAAACATTCACGGTCACACGCATCAGCAGTGAGAGCGGAGTCTATATTAAATATGTGTCCTTGGCTCTCGGGGTGCGTGGCCTGTTTACATAAGACTTATGAGTGGTGGGTAAACTCTTGGGAATATGGTAATTGAATAAATGTCAAAGCCCAATGAGAGAGTTTGTAAGAGACTGTGTGTGTGTGTGTGTGTGTGTGTGTGTGTGTGTGTGTTAATGTTTAGTTCATGTTAACTAATACAGTTAATAACTTTTAACTAATGAATCTTATTGTAAAGTGTTGCCAATGTTTCTTAAGCAGCAAATCAGCATATTAGAATAATTTCTCATGTGACACTGAAGACTGGAGTAAGGATGATGAAAATTCAGCTTTGCATCACAGAAATAAATTACATTTTAAAACATATTAAAATAGAAATATTTTAAATTTGCAATAATATTTCAGTTTTTATTGATAAACTGATACTGTTTTTGTCTTAAAATACAATATAAATAAAATAACAATGAAACTGGCCACCTGAAAAAAACTATATATTCCATAATGAATTATTATGGATGTAGTAAGCACAGTATTTTTTTTTTCCAGAAAATAAGTCGCACTGGGTCAAAATTGCATTGTTGAGAGAACATATGTCGTATAAATCACATTTTATTATTGCAATTAAATGTGTAGGGATTTGCATCATAAATGTGTTTCTCTATGACCTTTGAGTCCATCTCATCCATCCATCTAACTGTAGAGCTGACAGATAATACAACAGCAACGCCTGATCATCAATCTAATGTACATGATAACTCAGCACAAATTCTAACATAAGACCTAGACAAAAAGACACTAACTCAAATTGTTAAGAGTACCATGGTGCCTTAGTAATACCATGGCATTCATTCTTTAAAGTACCTTGGGGTACCATACCACATACCATGATATTTGAGCCTTTTAATACTATTAACGCTATTGCTTGGCAATATTTGACCACAGTGTCCCAAAACACGCTTGCTGCCAATCAGCAGTAAGGGGCGTGTCTAATAATGACAAGGAGAAGAGAGCGCTCAGCAAGTGCACAGGACGGATATTAGCAGATCGACTATAGATAGCGAGAGATGGCAGATAGAAAAAAAAAAAAGAGGAAAATTCCGGAGGAACAAAACATTAAAAAGAAGGGTTACGATCAGGCAAGAGGTAGGACCCACATAAATATTGGAGCAGCTTTCCATTCAAAACACACTACTACCAAACACATTCGACCTGAATTACCATAGTAACACACATCGCTTTCACTTATTGATGAATAGCATAGCAGAATCCGCCATCGTCGCTGCCAGGGTCATGTATGTACGTGTGCGGCAGAGTTATCAAAATAGGGGCGATGTCCTTTTGGCGTATGGGCGTGTTTGTTTGGGTGTTTTCAAATATCAACATCGTTTGGCAAAATTCTCTTAGTGTGCCTTCAACACAACTTTATCCATCAGTTAGCGTTTACTGGAAATATGATTTTCATGCACAAGCTGCTTTTTTCTCTGTAAAGTTTCTGATCTGATCCAAAACAAAAGTCTTGATGGGTTCATTGCAATATTGTTCCAGGCTTAATGTTGTTGATTCAGGAGCAAGTTATGAAATCAAACCAAAACGACTAGAACAAGTTCTTGGAACAGCATCCTTTTTAGTCCTTGAACAATATTCCATAACCAGACCAGATCAGATTTTAAAATTAGGTTTAGGGTCTTGAATAATATCTTTAATGAATCTCATCAGGTTGTTCCAGGACCATCAGATCAGAACGCAATGTCTTGTGTAAATCACGTGTCTGAAGTACACACTGCAGTTTCTGATCTAATGGAAGTCCTTTCTGAAAAACTCCCTGGAGGAACTCTGAGCTTCATGTTCATGTTATGGCAGGGAAGGGAAGGGGAACCCTGAAGCTCTCCCAGTCCCTTATCATCCATCCCAGGAGCTCAAGCTCACAGCCGGCGGTCACCTCCACTGAAGCACAGCACACCGTTAAATGATTTGAGGAGTTTCTCTGGGCTGCTGAGCTCTGCCCTGCTCACATCACAGCTGTATGTACAGGAGAGCCGGGTAATTATGAGTGTGGGATGGTGATTCTCTGCCCCAGTTTGTTGGCCACAAGATGATTATCAGATGTGCTGAGGAGCTTGTCTAGACTTTCCAGCACACATAAACATGAATGTGAGATGTGTAATTATGGTCAGTGATCTAATAACCACCCAGGACCTTTAATTGATTTTCATACAATGCTACGGTCAGGGGACATTCGCTTTGTTCACTGTTTGTTTTTGTTTGTTTCTTTTGTTGGTTGGTTTCTTTTTCTTTCTTTCTTTCTTTCTTTCTAAATTTGATTGTTCATTGATTTGTTCATTCTTTGTTAATTTTTTTTGTTTATTTCAGTAGTTTACTTGTTTGCTTGGTTTACCTTTTTTGGTAGTTTTTAGTTTGCTTGTTTGTTTATTTTTTGTTTCGTTAATTTGTTTGTTTGGTCGTTCATTTATTCATGGGTTGGTTTATTCTTGGTTTATTATTGGTTTGTTTAGGTAGTCTGTTTGTTTCTTTGGTTTGCCTTTTTTGATCATTTGTTTGTTTCTTTTGTTCATTTGTTTGTTTGTTTGTTCATTCATTTCTTTAGTTGGTTCATTCTTGGTTTACTTTTTGTTTGTTTCTGAAGTTTGTTTGTTTCCTTGGTTTATTGGTTTCTTTCTTTCTGTCTTACTTTCTTATCTTACTTTAAGTTGTTTGTTATTCATTTCTATTGGTTTATTCATGGTTTATTTTTTGTTTGTTTTAGCAGTTTACTTGTTTCCTTGGTTTATTAGTTTGATTTTTTTTAATCATTAATTTGTTCTTTCTTTCATCAATTTATTTGTTTGGTTTGTTCATTTATTAGTTGGTTCATTCTTGTTTTGTTTTGTTTTTACTTCAATAGTTTGCTTGTTTCCTTGGTTTGCCTTTTTTGACCTTTCTTTCTTTCTTTCTTTCTTTGTATCAAATAAATTCAGCCTTGGTGAGAGACTTCTTTTAAAAACATTATAAAATCTTACTCAACCCAAATATTTGACCTGTAGTGTCAATTTACAAGATACTGTCTGAAACTGATCAACAGTGACATGCACATGTACAGCATAATGTACAGTATTATAACATTAATGAAATTAAAAGGCTAATTTCATTTCATTTTCAGTGGGGTTCAGACTTGCTCAAGATCAAGATTTTCCAGTGCATCACTAAAAGCTGGCCTCTGACTGTAGGCACTGATTGATTGATAGAAATGTTGATCCAGGAACATGTCCTAGTATTATAAATCACGTTTTAACTAGCAAAAACAAAATCACAGTGCAGTCTCCAATTAACCTTTACAAGTGTCACCTGATTCTTAAGAGTGCTGAAGAAGTCTTGCAGGAGGAATTGGAATCAGCAGCGGTGGCACTGACAGAAGCAGATATTTATTTGGGAGCAGAGAGAATACGCATATATTTATGAATCCTCACCATCTCAAAAGTGCTGCCGTTGATGCATTAGCGTGCCCTCACTCTGTCATTTGATGGAGTGCACCGCCATGATTACTGTCACTCAGAGCCATCTGGGACAGATGTGTGCGAGCATCTGCGCGAGTCGTAATTTTGCAGACACCTTAAGAATTCCTAACAATTGCGGTACACTTTCTTTTCCCGTTTGATGCTAATATTTTAGAGATATTGGACAGTTTTATGTATGTAATCCTAATACACTCAGCAGTTTCCAAGAGCCTGAAAGTGCTACAATTTAGGAAATGTCACACTCAGAATTAAAATATACTGTGTTGGCTTTCTGTGTGACCCCGAGGCACTGAGAGTACATTCAGCAAAATCCTAAACACTTCATTCATACTGAAAATTACACTACTATTCAAAAGTTTGGGGTTGGTAAGATTTTTAAATGGTTTCGAAAAAGTCTCTTCTGCTCACCAAGGCTGCATTTATTTGATGAAAAATGCATTAAAAACAGAAATATTATTACAATTTAAAATAACTGTTTTCTATTTCAATATCTTTTAAAATGTAATTTATTCCTGTGATGCAAAGCTGAATTTTCAGCAGCCATTTCTCCAGTATTGTGTCACATGATTCTTCAAAAACCACTCTAATATGCTGATTTGCTGCTCAAGAAACATTTCTTATTATTAATATTGAAACTGGTTGTGCTCTGCCTAATATTTTTGTGGAAAAATTTTTTTCAGGATCCTTTGATAAAAAGAAAGTTCAAAAGAACACAATTTATTTGAAGCAGGAATCTACTGTAACATTACAAATGTCTTTACTGTCACTTTTGACCAATTTAACGCATTCTCACTAAATAAAAGTATTATTGTCTATTAGAAAAAAAATCTTACTGACCCCAAACTTTTGAGCAGTAGTATATGTGCTGTGTCTGTCTAAATGTGAGAGCAAAAAGAGCTGTTTAATAGATTACCTCAAACACAAAGAATGAAAGAGAGACATATAGCGAGAGTAAAAGCTTTGTTGATGAAAACAATCATGGAAGAAAGTAAGATAACAATGATGGCAGAGCTAAAACGTCAAACTTAAGCACAAATATAATATGACCATGAATGTTGAGTGTTCAGTGTAAATCCTCCAAACAAGGACAGGATACATCAGAAGACCAAGAACTCAAAAGTAGTCTTGTATTGCTTCTTCCAAAAGCACAATACAAATTTGGCCTTCATTTACTGTAACTGAACTGAAAAAAGAAAGTTGACACTTTCCCAGACACTCCTATCAAACATCAGCATGTGGTGTGTGTTCACTCACAGTGGACTGGGGTCTGCTGGTGTCCTCAGGGTCCAGTGAAATGACTTCCAGGGGCGGGGCGAGGGCGGGGTCACTGCTGCTTCGCACGGATAGAGGAGTGGCTGATGGGAAAAAAGTCAAAGAATACACTTTTAAATCTAAAATAGAATCATTCTGCATTTTAAAACCCAGGTTAAGTGGAAAAGATATTGACTTAGACTGTGAAAAAGCACTGTGGCACCATGATATAATCATATAGCACCAAACATTGTTATTTTAGTATACCATAATAGGTTTTGTTAATACCTTGAATTAGATTTTATTAATATTTTCCATTTTAATTTTGTGTTTTTGTCATTTTTATTAGCCTTTTTTAATGTCAATTTTTTAAGTTTTAGTTATTTTAGTACTTCAACTTAAACTAAACAAAAATGAGAAATGTTGCGTCTATGCCTTGGCAACTAGCTGAAATAAAAATAATATTTTTTTTATATTTAATTCTTTTTTATTTCAGTTAATGATGAGTAATGTTTAACATTTTAGTTTCAGTTAACAATAATAACCTTGGAAATGTATAATTATCATTTTTATGTACCATGGCATTTACATAGTGCTTCAAACAATACCACTGTAGCAGCACAGTAAATGTCAGAAGTATTGCCATGACACTTTTTTTGTAAGTAAAGATAATACTGGTTCATCTGATCTTTGAAGAACTCCAGCATAAAATAAGTACATTTGAGCCGTTGTTTTTATGTCTCATTTACCATTATTCAATTTTATCTTCTCAGACAGACAAGTGCTGGTCAAACACTTTTTGAACAGCACCAAGAGTGTTTTCATTTTCAGACACACATTGGATCATACAAACACAATTAAAATCACACTAAACTCACCACATGAAAGCACAACAATGCATTCTCACGGAACACAAGCACAAAGACATCTGAATGAGTCAGAGCAGCTTTCCGTACACATACTCAGTCCTGCCAAACGTCTCCCATCACACACATTTGTCTGGTTTCCATAAAAGGGACGACAGCCAAAGTGCTCAGCAGAAACGGCTACGGGAACAGGATGCTAGATCCGTCAAAAACAGCTCTGACTTTTACAGGAACAAAATAATACTACAGAAAAATGCAATGAGGGAGTTTTATATCAGCACTGTACAACAGAATGTCCTTGGCCTCCATACTAAAGAGGATCTCCAAGACCTCCTGAGATAAGGCCGGAGACACTGTGACATCTCAAGGATCTCAAGTACACAAGTGTGTGGAACGCTGGCATGGCAGCAAGGTCCACTGCTGGTGAAACAGTTAAATGAGCTGAATCATAAGAAACAGGGTTTTCTACCACAGTGATAAAGAGTTTTATGTACCATGTTTATGAAGCTGAGATATATGAAAAATATATACTAAGCAGCAAAAATGACTAATTCAGAAACAGTAACCCCACTAATGAGCTCATTAGCATATGCCTGTCCTACATTTACATGTTAACAAATAGAGCATATTCATCCACCCTAATGAATGACAGTGGGTACTACAGAGGTTAGCTATTTATGCTACATAGTTGTTGTTTTTTTAAATCAGATTATGCGTCATTCATCTGTATTTATGTACAAGTGCTCATTTTTATGTGCAAAGAAAAAGTTCAAGCAAAATTCCTGCCAGTTTCACAACAGGTCTGTAAACATCAATTCCTCCCCTTATTCTTTATTAGTTGCATTTAGTTATTTTTTTTCCAGATAAATACTGCTCTGATTGCCTAAATAAATAAATAAATAAATAAAAGATATTGCTTCCTTAAAATGCATAAGGAAGAATGTTTTAGGGTAGTAGCAGGGTGTATAAGTTTATGTATTGTTTCGGAACAGTGAGATTTGTTTTTTCAAAGATGCATTAAATTGATCAAAAGTGACAGTACAGACATTTCTAATGTTACAAAAGAGTTCTAATTCAAATAAATGCTGTTCTTTTGAAGTTCATATTCATCAAAGAATCCTGAAAAATGTATTACAGTTTCCACAAAGATATGAAGCAGCACAACTGTTTTCAACATTGATAATATTAAGAAATGTTTCTTGTCAGCTTATCAGCATATTAGAATGATTTCTGAAGGATCATGTGACACTGAAAACTGGAGTAATTATGCTGATAATTCAGCTTTGCATCACAGGAATAAATTACATTTTAAAATATATTCATATAGTAACATGTACA
>NW_015638932.1:919854-926482 GCF_001515625.1 Sinocyclocheilus rhinocerous
AAAGATATGAAGCAGCACAACTGTTTTCAACATTGATAATATTAAGAAATGTTTCTTGTCAGCTTATCAGCATATTAGAATGATTTCTGAAGGATCATGTGACACTGAAAACTGGAGTAATTATGCTGATAATTCAGCTTTGCATCACAGGAATAAATTACATTTTAAAATATATTCATATAGTAACATGTACAGTTGTTCAATGTACAGTTTTAAAGTAGCTTCCTACACTGACAAGAACTAATTATCTTGTATGTACTGGTAAAAGTGACAGAACACAATACTGATGACTTCTGCCAGCCGCAAATAACAGAAAGAGCAAGTCTGACCCTGAAAAGATAAAGAAAAGAGCACTGAGGAAAAAAAAAAAATCAAGCACAGTGCTTGTCAAACAGACACTTCCAGCAGCAAAGACTGCTCATATCCTTCAGTCTGCTACTAGAAATCATCAAAAAGGCTTTTGGGTATGATCACACAAGCACAGAAACTCTCATTCAGGTGAAGTTGGTATGCTCTGGGAGTCATTAACACAGACTTTGTGTTCGTCTTTTTAAGGTACTGGAACTAGGGATGTAAATTTTCGATCATTTCCATGATCGATCGTCGTTTAAATTAATTAATCTGTGCTGCGCAGTCAGTGAACCGCTTCCATCGGCGCTGCTGCAGCAAAACACACTGTTGCTCACATGAAACATGAAACATTATTATGTGAGTATTATGACCAGTACTTACTTTGATCCTGCTGGATCCTGTTCCGGAAAAAGTCAGATTTTGAATTTTTGCGTTGCGGTAGGCCTATTTGTTTTTAAAAATCCGACATTTACAGTGCATTAGATCGTGACAGTGCATGCCTGCATGCATACGAGACGGAGCGAGCGCGGGTTTATTTGTACATTATGAGTGAATGATGATGTATTTATATACCGTCACGTCACTCACAGCCGCTCGCACGTGTTTTGCGCATGAGCCGCACGCAGCCCAAAATTAAACGACTTAATCGACCATGATAGCTTTAATTGATTGCACCTCTTATCGACAATTAATCGATCATCGATTAATCGTTGACATCCCTAACTGGAACCAAAAGCAACATCTGCTATAATAGCTAGTTCATTAGGAAAGCTGTTGGTATTGCTTTTTGAGCAATATTTCAACCTTATCAGGGCCATCTTTAAATTTATCACTGAGCTATTGAACTATATTTCTCTGCATACAGATAAGGCCAATCAAAGAGACCTAGACAGAAATCCAGACTCTTTTCAGGCCTGAGATGAGTTCATTTATGTGACAAAGTTTGGATAGATGTCCCAGTATCCTTACTATCCTTTTCCATAAACATTATATTTTAAGCTTTTTGTTTGTATCCTGTGTGTATGCCACCTTAGAGCAACTCTTAAACCATAATCTTCATTGCCATCATTTATCTACACCATAAGACCTCCAACATACAGTAAGCCACTAACTACACCCTAAAGACCTTACTAAGGACGCTCACAATAAGAAAGCTCTCAGACCTTTGTGATGTTTATGAATTCCCATAAAGGAGTGTTACATCTGTGCAGTGTCTTGATGAAGAGTTTCCCTCAACTCCAATCAATCTTCCCAATCCTGCAGAACCTGGTGGAGCTTGGCACTAAACACCAGGCTCAAGGTTAATCGTCAAGAGGATTGTTACTATAAATAAAACACAGTAAAAACTTCTCAGAATTTATAGTGTATAGTATGTGTTGCCTACAGTAGACAAGTCAAGTTGCGATACCGAACAGGATCACATGGAGCCTAAACCAACCTCCTTGAGTTGACCACTATTACAGTACACGGATCCATTCAGAATGATTAAACACAGCAATATACAAATGACAAATCAAAACAATATCCTTAATGTGTGTGGAAACAACGTGAATGTACTGAAAAGTGTCTGTGCATAAATACAATGTACGATCTGTGCGTTGAGCGCTCATACACGGTTTGTTTGCGTATCAATATATCAGATTCACGCTACTGTGCTGTAACATGGTGTAGTACAGCTGTACTGGGCAAAGCTGGTAAAATGATGCTATGCTCTGCTCACATGCTCTGATTATATATTAATCACGATTAATCCCACCTAACATTAAAGTTTTTAAATATACTTTTTTATATATGCAATAATTTCACATTCAATCTTCAGATTAATGTAGAAACTAATTTGTTTAATGGCATCTTTTTATGACTGAAGGCGAGTATCACTGATACCAATACTACTGATGTCTCTATGAAATTTGATAATTGAAATTTGGAAGTTTGACCATTGACTATAGCCATTCAACATTACAGTATAACTGAGAGCTATCAATCTTAACATTTATTAGACTTTAAAAAATAACAACTTCTAATTTAAGTGAACTTAAAACAATCTTTATAAACCCATTATAATAAATGTCACATTTACCTGTGCCCTTCAGCAAGTAGGAAATATATAGAAATTGAATAAATTTATCAAACAATAAATTCTAAATTAAATATAGATGACTCGTATATAACAAATACTTACATGCATGCACATTTTTAAGGCAGCTTTAATCACCTTTTTAGTAACTTCATCACTTAACTCATGACGTAACTATGGCATTGCATGCTCATAGTTTCTTTTGCGCTTTATTATGAAATAATACACAGCGCACTGCTGCATTTGTGCGTGCAATTGAAGAGCACGTGCTACGAGCACAGTATAACGGCTGACAAGACAAAAAAATTAGTTTTCACTGACATATGGCCTGACAACATCTCATCTGAAGCTCATTGTCACTTGTACCTTTTCTGCACTCGTTTGACTAGCGCCTGGCACTGGGGCGAAGTTGGAGAGCGCATCTGAAAAGTCTCCAGTTTGATGTGGTCGTAAAGACGTTTTGCGTCTAAATAAACAAAACTCTTGTAAAGAAAAAAATAGACAAAATTAGCAGCTCTGTGAGTGGGGTGGCCAAACCTAGCTCCGCCCCTGCGTTAATTGCATTAAATATTTTTAACGCGTTAAACTGAGAAAATTAATCGCATATATTAATGCATTCATTTTGACAGCACTAATATATATATATATATATATATATATATATATATATAGACAAACTCTGATGAGTAGCCTAAGATTACTTGCATCTGTTGTTATTGTTATTGTGACATAACTTGTACACATTTTACTAGTTAGACTTTTCTAATTCCTGACTACATGTTTGAAATCAAGTGAAACATTTTGAAATATGTGATATTTCATTGTCTAAATGTCTCACAACGCCAGGATGTTTGTTTAATGTTTTAACATATAAAACCACAAGATATAAAAGTAATTATGGGAGGCCCTTTGTCTCTCAGGTGTGAATCACTAAATATTCATGGCCATTGTCACTCCCTTGCATAAGGGCATTCTATCACAAAACATGTTTTACAAATGTTAAATCAATATATTGTTTTCTGTAAATAAGTGAACAGGATAATTTTCACATCATTTTATAGCAAAAACTCTTAGTCTACCACATTCTCAAAAGTCTTGTGAACAAACGTTCTGTATGTGTTTTATGGCCTTATTTCAGTGACTTTGAAATTTGTTTTTCACTAACCATGCATAAACATTGTTTTCTCACAAACATGTACTTTCATGCTGCTCACAAATTATTGTAGCCCAGTTTGTGCTGAATACAGTGTTATCAGACTTTAGCCATTAACATTTTTTTAAGACACTGAAAAAAAAAAACAAATGTCAGGGCATGCCAAAACTTCTTTTATGAAATAGTAGTAAATCGCATTTTAAATCGCAAATCGCAGTTTTGATCAGAAAAATCGCAATTAGATTTTTTCTCCAAATCGTGCAGCCCTAGGGTTAACTACACGCCTCAGAATGTTTCCCACTCAACTGCAATCCCTAAGCATTGTAAAAGTGATAAGAAAACTGCTCTCAAATCTGGGTTTAAACTTCCAGGATGAAGGACAGCATGGCGAATCCTCTTGACCTTTGACCCCTGAGAGGTCTGTCATGTGAAATGGGGTCAAGTGGGCACATTCTTTTAGTCAGGTGTCGTCTGTTTGTCACGGCTCTATGCTGCAGTTATTCCCATCTGTGGCGAGTCACTACGAGAAAAATAAAAATATTCAGCCAAGAGCAGTTGAACATTACCAAAAACCAAAAAAAAAAAAAAAGAAAAAAGGAAAAACAGCTTGCACCAAGAACCAAACTCGAAGAGAAGTTTGAGATCGACAGTCTGTTAACCTGTAATTCTGTTTTATTGGTAATCAATGTCTGACAGGTATGAGCGGCCACCCACCTCAGGTGCTGCTGGGAGCCGTGAGAGAGAGCGTGTGTGTGTAATGAGCGCGAGTAGGTCAGGGATCGATGCCGCTGTAATCATAGCGCCGTGCCGTAGAGACAGTCAGAGCTGAGACAGATTTGCCCTGTTTCTGAGGACTGTTAAGGCTCGAGCAGGAACAAACTCATGGTCTCTGGATGGCAGAACAAAGCGCCATTCCATAATTACATCTGAAAAAAACCCTTCCACAATCCTTTCCTTGTGCGCTGACTAAGTAAACATGGACAGCATGTTTAATTTGTTTAAAGTACACCGCACTAATATGACACCCATGGTTGGAATGTGTTACCCATGACAACCGATCACATATCTTTGAATGCATCATCATCTCACAAGAAAAACGAGCTTATATGCTTTTAAATGGTTAAGTGTTTCTCTTCAGACCCATTTTAAGCTAATTATAACTAGTATAAACTAACCCTATCCGTAAAATAAAAGCAATTTAGAATTTTAAAAAATTAAATGCAAACGTTGTAAAGCTTAATCTTTCAAAAAAAGTTATATAATTGGAAAAATGTAATGTCATGAATAAAAAAAATAATAATCATATCATACATGACAAATATATTTGTCATATATATCAACTTTAAGGTTGTAACGATATACCGGGATGACGGTTTATCACGGTTTGAACGTGCACGGTTATCATACCGTAAACATTTGAATATCTACGGTTTTTAAAAAAATTAAAATGTAATGTCATGAATAAATAAAAAAAAAATCATATCATACATGACAAATATATTTGTCATATATATCAACTTTAAGGTTGTAACGATATACCGGGGTGACGGTTTATCACGGTTTGAACGTGCACGGTTATCATACCGTAAACATTTGAATATCTACGGTTTTTAAAAAAATTAATGAATAAAAAAATCTCACCCGCGCACATGCAACTAATTTCCAACATCTTCGCTCATATTCGCGGACACCATCCCTCCATGCAGATAAAGGTATGTCGCATTAATAAGAAGTTATAAGTTAAGGCCGTATGATTTCCGTGAAACAGAGGGAATCCAGGTGCAGTCGTGAACATGGAATTTACAGTATAACGAGGATGTCACGTAAAACGCGCAATCTGGAACACATTGCATTACACCAAATACACTGAAGAGCAGGCAAAAGCACGCACATCGATCTCAACTGGGTGCTCGACCAAAAAACAAGTAGAAATATTTTAGATGCAAAGTCACTAACGTACTGCATACTGAAGTACGCATACATAAATGGTGTTTTCAGCGTCTAAGATACATAAATATGAACATCAGCAGAGCTGCACTGAGAGAAAACGTAAATAAACATTTCCTAGTTTTATTTGAGAAAAAACATTGTCAAATACACTCTGAAACTCAAATGTCCGCTACAACCCGTCAAAACAAAAGTTTGATTTAATTTTAAATTATGACAGAAATATATTAGCATTGTACAATGTACTTCAAAGTTATAATAACAACAATAATAATATTCTTTATAATAAAATAATTTACACATTGTTTTCAAGGAATATCATGTTTGTCCATGTTTTAACTTTGCCAAAAATAAAAGGAGTTGTAAATTTTCATTTAATAACATTTTAAAGTGTGATTTAGATATACATAAGGTGTACAGCTTTATTTATTTTATATATTTTTTTAATTTATTATTTATTTTTTTTCAGAAGGGAGACTTCAATAATTTCATTAAAATGGTTTCAAGTTTGTTGTAATAAAGGATTTGTTCACTCAAATAACTTGCTCTTGTTCTTTTAAGAGTCATTGTTACTGATAAGAATTATTGTTCAATATATATGTGATAACCGTGAAATCGTGATATTTTCTGAGACGATTATCATACCGTGAAAATCTCATACCATTACAACCCTAATCAACTTTATGGGGACAAATGTGTCAAAATAAATACGTTAATTTTTTTATTATTATACATATATAATGTTTATATTAAAATAATATAAACCATAATATATATAATATAAAATAATAAAATATATATTACATCATTCTTTAATTTATCATGTTTTCATGTCTCTGCAGCATGCAGTATACAGTACATGCTGCATGTTTATTTGTGTTTGTAAGCTAAAATGACAATTTAACCCATCTCTTGTGTCTTTTCTCTCTCATGTCTGTACAGCAGGTGTGAGGGTGGTCCTTTGAGCTCTGACTGACATCTGTCACGCTGCCAATCATCCTCTGTATCATCTTTAACTGTTGTCTGTTTCTATAAAGTGGGGCGATTCTAACTTTCAAGGACAGTCTGGCGCTTCTGACTCACAGTCTGTAAGTACGTTT
>NW_015638932.1:926619-937236 GCF_001515625.1 Sinocyclocheilus rhinocerous
TTATTCCTGTTTGCACCCCAGACACACACACACACACACTAATTAAGTTAACCCTGATCCCATGAAGGCCTTTCCTCCTCTTTAGTGCCACTGATTCAATAAGACTCCTTTTTGACTTCCCTAACGCCCCGGCTGTGTTTCAACAGCAAATCCCAAGTGCTGACACACACACACACACAGACACTACGGCACAGCTACTAAACTACATTGGGCACGGTTCCTTTGTCCCCGGCATCATTTAATTGACAAATGAGCGAGACGAGCATTGTGTGTGCAGCTGACAGTGGACTTTTTTGTAATGTAACGACATGGCAATGTTTGAGGTGTACACAGGGACATCTGCCTCCAGTCTGGCTTCAGAGAGGGGCATTATGGGAAGGTTAGTCAGGGCAAGGCTGAGTGAGCAGTCACAATGATGTATTCAGAAATGGCAAGTGTAATGTTTGCATTCATTTGAATTGATACAGCTGTGACAGTCGAACATCGAGCGAGCGTTAGCCACTTTGATAGCCACAAATCTGTTGCTGAGTAGTTGCTAGGGAATTATGGGTGGTCGCTAACAAGTCTTAAAGGGATAGTGATCCAAAAAGTGAAAATTCTGTTATCATTGACTCACCCTAGTGTCTTTCCAAAACATTATACAAAGCACAGTGGGTTAACACTAAACAACACAAACATACACACATGCACACACTAAATCAGCTCAATAACGAGCTGCTAATACACATGCACACAAGTTCACACATAACTATGAAAACAAATCACACTCACTATCTACAACTGTGTAACTGACACTTTAAAACCACCAAACACACTCTGATGTTTTCTCCATTCAGTCGGTCTGTGGTCGCTGGAAATGAAAGACACTTGTGCATGTTGGAAACTAAGAATTGTTTAACCCTTAGAGGCTTCAGGGACTCAAACTGAACCCACAGTTAACATACCTCATTCACCTACAGTAGTTTTTACTTTTTTATAATAATTTATAATTGTATTTTGAATAAGGCTTTAAAACATCAACAACAATTTCATTTTGCCCATCTAACTTATAAGATCCAAGACAGTACTTGTAATTATTTGGCAGAAAAATCTATTCAGAATAGAATAGAATAGAATGCAATAGAATTCTGGCATGATTCTTTGGTGGATCATGCTAAACATATCTATCATCTTTTTCTTTGTGATTGATGAGGACATGTGAATTCCAGCACTGACATACTTGATTTGAGGGTGGAGGGGGTAACCTCTATCTCACTGCCCAGGTAGGGCTGCAGGACGCTGAGCTCAGGTTCAGAGGGGTCAGGGCTGGAGCGACCGGACGCCACACTCCCTCCGGGACTCAACATCGCCCTCTGCTGGAGCTCCATCTTCTCATACACAGCCTTCAGCTGAGGACAGCAAACACAAAGCAGATTAGAAAACAGAAAAAAACATCACTAACTAACAAACAAGACATACAGCTAAAAATGTACACTGTATATACACATCATATCTATTTTACAGGACATCACAAGAGACACACACAAAGCTGAAAACAAAGAGAACTGCAGGTCCCAATATATGGGCATCGATCAAACTGTTTACTTTTTTGTTTTGTACAAAATCCATACCACAAATAATTTGCCCAACAAAAATTACAGTATGAAAACGGTGAACACTGAATATGACATCATTCCTCAAGCTCATTCATTTAAAAGTATACGCAAAATAAAAAAGGCACAAAGATTTGTTCAGTGGAAGGTAGAGTGGATGGTCAGTGCCACTGTACTACTGATAATTCATTCTCACTCAGAGCAAAGCTCTGAAATACACAGGCCAATATTAATAATAGATTTTCAAAAATTACTATGAATGTAATACTGGAAGAATAGAAGCTGTTTCCTTTGGACGTACAGTATGAGAAAGTCTAGATAAGTTACAGTGGTCCCAAAATGTTTTTGGACACTTCAGCAACACTAAAAAACACCTGAATGTAAATAAACAAATAAATAAATAAATAATAATAAAAAAATTTAAAAAAATTAAGCTTCATTAACACTAAAAGTTTACAATAGTTTATATTATTTTTTTTCATAAAATAAAACATTACTTAAAATATGTATTATAAAGTACTTTATTTTATATAAAATGTAATTATTAATAATTAATAATATAACTTAAAATTTATACCAATCAAAAACAAAACATGAATATATTTAGCATGTCTTGATGCTGGCAGTCCAATCGCATAATGAATCGGATGCTACTGCTGGTTCATTCGCCACACTGGAAAGGTCAAGTTGAGTGCATTGCATTGTGGGATGCAGTGCTCCCAGGAGTGTTTGCTGTTCACATGTCGGCAAATATAGGCAATCCTTAGCAAACAGTGCACAGTACACATGCCACAAATATATTGCTAGTATGTTAGTATGCTATACTGAAAAAATAAACATGCTTATCTCTTGGTGAGAGATGGTATTATTCCAGCAGGTGCCTCAAATGGCCCGAAATGTAATAAGTAATTGCTAACGAGTTAATATACACAGCCATCAGACAATAATTAGACACATTACACCGGCAACCGCTAATTGTCTATAGAACAGACTCTAATGTAACGGCTGAGAGCTTATGTGAAATGCATTGGTCGAGTAGCTTACAGCTTTTTTCCAAAACCAGTTGCGATCATATAAACAAGACAGGCAGTATGATAAACAAATATAAAATGAAATTAAAAAATAAAACCCAAGCCGACAAGTGTCTGTGAGCACATGCGTTAAGCATCAATGGTCAAATTAGATGTGACAAGGGACTCAGAAGCTGTCAAACATAATGTCACGGTAGCTTTATGAGCTGAGAGGACGTCGATGGTAATGACAGAGAATACGTTTGTGTGCGCTGTGGTCTCTGACCGTCTCCGATTGGCACGTTGACAAGCGGCCATAAAGCCGGGTCGTCTGATGAATTCATTCGCCAGCCACTAATGAATTAGCGCTTCCCTTCTTTGCCCACACTCGCCTTTCCAATCACGTCAAAGGCCTGGCAGAGGAAACAACGGCTTAATGAAAGACAAAAAAACGCCAGGGAACATCAACCACGAGGGCAGGTAACACATACAGCAGGGTGAGACGGAAGCTCGATATGAAGTCATCTGCATCTGTGACTGCTTTTCAGGAAAACAATAACCGGTGACACGCGACAGGAATACGCATCATCAATCATGGGGAAATATTGTGCCGTGCACCCCAACCCGGTCTGCGTGATTCAATGGCCTGACATTTCTCGTGCTGAAAAATAAACAGAAATCGTCCAGATCAGATGGCAAAAGTGAGAGAGAGGGGAAAAGTAATCTTGGGGAATCACTTCTCCTCGGGTTTGATAGATGGCCGTCTCTCTCCGGTTCTTCCTCTAAGTGCTTCATACCTGATCAAACTCTATTTCTGGGCCTGAAGCGTGCGGGCTGGGATATTCATCAGCACAGTTGTGTGTATACATGCTGCACATTATTCCTGAAAGATCGTAGAGGTGTGTGACTCATAAAAAAAAAAAAACATGTGTCGATTTCAGCCAATCACAGAGCTGCAAACAGAACAAAAAAACAAATGAAAACTCCTTCCCTCATAATAGCAGCCAGGCAGGTCACAGATGCCTCTCGTGAGGGCTATAACACGGACACACTTTTCAATTCTGTGAAAATAATGTTTTTTTTTTTTTACCTTAAACCACATAAACAAATGCATTACACCAAATACACAAAATAATGTTCTTTTTAGCAACGTCATATGACCCCTTTAACTTCTCTGTTGTTACAAACTTTCTTCTCATTTGTGACAAAATCCAGTGAATTGATTTGCATTCAAGTTAGCAGCCATCTCGCCCTCTCTTCTCTCAGCTCAAACGCAGATATTGGCCCGAGGAAACATGATGTCAAACAATGCTGACTAATGTCACTACCTCTTGTAATCCATTACCTGCTCCACCTGCATGCTAATGAGATACGGAGCCTGTTGCCATGCCAACCCCACCTGCCAATCAACGCCTAGGTCACGACAGGATTTCACCGGTGCAAGTGAATGCGCTGTTCGTTTGTTAAAATGATAATGATTTTGAGTGTTATCGTGGAGAACACAATCATCTATAAAAAGCTGATGTAAAAAAAAATAATAAATAGGCAGGCAGAAAATTGTTTGACATTTTGTGATATTTCTCATAAGCAGTATTATAATTTTTGTTATTATTACTTTGAGAAGTACATTCTACTGTACAATAGTAACATATTTCTGTCATCAATTATTTAAAAATCAATCTTTTTGCAGTTTAACATTCATAGACACTTAATTATACAGCCTTACTTTTGATTTATTCATCCAAATTTTGCCAAATTCTGTGACATTCTGCATTATACAGTAAATACAATTTTTATAACTGGATTCTGTGATTAGAGCATAGAGTCCTACTTTACCTCACATTCTTAATTTTCGCTCCAGTTCCCTGTACAGTCTTCCATCTTCTCATTCGTGCCCCTCTTTCACTCTAGATAACAAATAAACCTGACAAAAGTCTGTCTAAATCTCCCACCGTGATCGTCCACAGAGGGGCACTGACATCAATCACACCTGTGTGACCTGCGCTGAGGCCTTCACAAACACACAGTGAGTCGGCACACACAAACACAGGTAAAATCCTCGGAATGTGATTGCGGGTGATGCCGTGCAAACAAGGCTGGAATTACAGGGATTAAGGAGCAGACCAGACTAATCTGAGATCGGCCGCCATGTGTGTGCTGTACATCGGCTCCAGATGTGTGAGATTACCTCTCAAAAAGACACACCTGGGCCACAGTTTTCACCCCCAGAGGGTATTGGGTAACCGCTAAAACACAAACACACACGTATGAGAGCTTACAGCCTAAAACAGAGCATCCCACAGAAAAATATCTACATAAATATTAGGGCTGCACGATAAATCGCATGCGATATTTAACTGACGAGCTGCGCAAAACCACGTTCATATTCGCGCGATTTTTTGCGCAGCTCGTCAGTGAACAACGGCTCTGTGTAGTTAATGCTGCTCAATGTGAACGCACGCACGTGATGGAGATTTACCGCTGATTACAGAACCGGCTTTCTGACAAGAAAAAATCGCATGCGATTTATCGTGCAGCCCTAATAAATATACATGGTAATATACAAAAGACATAAAACAACCTTCATCTGAAATTAGGGATGTAACGATTCACTCAACACACATTGTGATACGACTCACAATACTAATTTCACAAATGATTTTCTCATGATTTTCTTTTACAAAATGAGATTTAAGACAAATTATAAATGAAAAGGTGTCTTTTTATTATTTCTCAGACAAAAGTCTGTGTATTTCTATGTGAAATTGAAACGTCAAATAACAAAACTAAACTGAAATTTTAAAACATAAACCAAATAAATGAATAATGCAAATAAAAGAAATCTCTTCATATAAACAAACTAAGCCTTTGCCTGTGCTCTTTCCATTTCAAATTAGAGGCAACCACTGCATTTTGATCACGATCCAAAAAAAAAGATGTTGCATACATGCAGCATGAGCAGTTTTTGATTTAAATTAAATTTCGAAACTTGAAGCAAAAACAGAACGGTCTGACTTCAGCTGTGTGAAACTGTACTACATAAAACATATCTGCATGAAACAAAAACAGCAGACGGGCTGCATGAGCATTTGCGACTGAAAACTACTGCGTGCGACTATGAAATAATATTTAGGAGCACCTGTGCGACTGACCCGATCAGCATATTTGTGTTTGCGCTGAGGGAGGTTCAAAGGTTCTAACGTACTTATGTGTTTCTGCAGCGTTGAGTAATGTATCACAGACGTATCCTCTCATTATAACAAAGTGTTGACAGGGTGTAAATAAGATATTCATTGTGCAGTGTAGGGAGCTTCGTCGATTATAATGGAGTTTTGTGAGATCGCGATGAACTAAGATGAGTGACAGCTTTTAATGATTATTAAGGGAGTTTGCAAATGTGATATTGATTTAATACAACAGTTCATTAAACAAGAAGTTAATATTAAGTGACTTATATTGTCTGACAACAACACAATTGCCTTATTTTGCTCTATTTCGTCAAGGAAAATAGTTTCAAACAAAGTAACAGCTGAGCCGCTGCGCATTTCCATTCAAACACAGCGGTGATTCGTTTATGAATGAACTGCGTTTTTAAACGAATCTAGTGAGTCAATGATTCAATTACCCATTCATAAAGACATTTTTATCAGAATTTTTGATTACGGATTAGAAGGTGCTCCTACATTTTTGACCGTGCTCCTAAATGTTTTAAATTAGGAGCACAAGCGCTCCTAAAAAGAAAAGTAAGTGTAGAGCCCTGAAAGCGCGCTCACACACACAGAGAGACGCGTTTCAGACTGAGTTAATTCGTCTTTCGCATCTCCTCATGTTTGAACAGACACATACACACATAATTATGTCAATAGTACCCGTCTCGACGATCATTCTCGTAAACGCAGTCACTTATGCTTATTCTTCATACATTGTTTCAGGCCTTTTTTACTTCACACACACACACACACACACTTCTAATCTCAGCTGAATTCCTCTTTAACAAAGTGTTGGAGACACAGAGACAGGCTGCGAACACTCAGGAAATGAAGCACCTCGTTCACAGTCTTTGAAGAGAACATGATGCCTGACCTCTGCTAATCAAACACACCTACAGCTCTGCCTGTGTGTGTGTGTGTGTGTGTGTGTGTGTGTGAGAGAGAGAGAGAGAGAGAGAGAGAGAGAGAGAGAGAGAGAGAGAGAGAGAGAGAGAGAGAAAGAGAGAAACATCACATTTTACCATGTACACTGGGGTCAAATCCTGAAAACCTGCAGTAAAGATCTTGTAAATGTGTTGTTAAACTACTGAAATATCAACTTAAAATTTCAGAGGGTACTTCAAGTAAATATTTTATGTATAAAGGGGTTTGCCTGACCAAAAAACAACAAACTTTGGGAACCTGTGCTGTAAAGGAATTAAAATGGAAATGAAAAGGACAGATTCCAAAGGAGAATAAAGCAAAGAATGAAACTGAAAAAGTGAGAATGTGAGCGCGAGAGCGGGTCAAAGAGAAAGCAGTTAGAGTGGCGGCTCTGCTCCACAGGTATCTGCCGCCCCCTCTTCTCCTTAATCACGCCTTCCATTTGAGCGTCAGCCCCTCTGGTGCATCTGAAGGGGGGTAAATGTGCCAGTGAAGGGGGGGACTGATGGAGGGTCTTACGTGAGGGTGAAAGAGAGCAGCTGGCATTAGCTTAGCACTAGAGAGAGCTAATTATTAGATCATTGGAAGGGGGAAAAAAACATGACGGATGTGTTCACATGAGCATCTTGATGAATGAGTGGGCTTTTTTAACGTGAGCTACTTTGTGGGAAACAATGTGCCAAAATCCCCCCTGGGCTGTGGTGTGTGTGTAAGATTAATGACAAATTTACCCTTTCTCTTTATGAATGCTTATAAATAATAATAAGACCTGTCACGTCGCAGGGTGCGCTGTGCAAGCGCAGCTGCCTTTTACTGGAACCTGCAGTAAATCAAAGCGTCTATGTGTGTGTGCGTGTGGAGGGTGCTGTTCTCCATTCAGATCCGTGCTTCAGGGGGTTTATGAGGAATTGCGGCTGCGGCACACATTTGTAAACATGCTGAATGCGTGTGAACTTGATTTTAGCGCTGAAACTTGCTGTGATGTTTCGTTCGCACTTCTGAGCGGCAGGAAACACTCAGCTAGGTCGCTTACAAATAATAACAAAGATGAAGTGATTATGAAAAAAATGTATTCATTATGTTTGGTGTCATTGTTTTTTTGTTTTGTTTTTTATTTTGATGTAATCACTCTAAAAATTTAAAATGGTGTAACCGAGTAGTAAAATGTTTTCCTTACACCTTACATGTGAGTCAACACATCAAGGTATAGTATGTT
Source organism: Sinocyclocheilus rhinocerous (assembly GCF_001515625.1). Taxonomy (NCBI): domain Eukaryota; kingdom Metazoa; phylum Chordata; class Actinopteri; order Cypriniformes; family Cyprinidae; genus Sinocyclocheilus; species Sinocyclocheilus rhinocerous. The sequence goes on from NW_015638932.1 coordinate 934,571, forward strand.
TTATAAATATTATGAATATCAAGAATGTTACACCGAACTGACAGACAAAACTTTTTTTCAAATATAAATTTCCAAAGACAAAACACTTTTTAAAATAAGTTTCCCCAAAGTAATTAAAATAAATATTTAATAAATTAATAAGTAAATAATTATGGTACGAAAAAATTAAAAATAAATAAATGCATACACACACACATGTATTAAAACACATAAATAAAATTTTTTAAAAATGAATAAAAACAAATGAATAATAAAAAACGAAGAAATATGGAAATAAATGCAGAAATGTGGAAATAAATGCAGGAATAAAAAATAAATACATGAATTAAAAACAAAATAAATAAATAAGTAAATAAATAAAAGCCAGTTACACCAGTGCAACAATTTATATAATTAATACATCCGTAGTTAAATTAATAGATCCACAAAAAATGAGCATCACATCATTGACCCAGATGCAAACAAGAGAAATAGTCAGACAACAGAACAACAGAACAAAATCAGACAACAGAACCATATTCACTGAAGAATGTTGGGGGGAAAAATAAAAATGTTTCAGTTCAGTGTCGGCAGAACATGTGGTTTCTAGGGAGTTACCATGGAGACCAAAACACATTTGTGCTACCTTGACACTTGCAGGCAGTTTTTTTTTTTTGACACTCTAAAAAGCAGAGATGTTCATTTTCTGGCTTTAAGAGCCTTGCTATGGTAGTAATCAAACACACACACACACACACACACACACTCACGCACGCACAGCATGAGACAAATTGACTACAAGGCATTTAACATCCCAGTAGCTGGAAGCAAGTTGTTCATCTCACTTATATGTTTGGTCTCTTTGTTCCTAAAGCCTGACCTGCAGGAGAAGGGAGGATGCACTGAAAAATAGATGCACACGGGCTCGGTGGAGGAATCAAAAGCGCTAATCAGGCATCTTGCATTGCCTAACGAGCCGGAAACATCCAATGTGGGGTCAATCAGACCTAATCATCCGTCCATCCAACACCCCCTTCCATCTCTCAGACAATTTCACACACACTAATTACAGCATTGTTTCCCAAAAGTTTTAGTATAGCCTTAAAAAGTAAAAAAAAAAAATAATAATCCAAAATGAACATAGACAGGATTCCATAATTCATCATTTGGAACCAATCCTAAAGGATATTATTTGAGCATTATCTTTTAGGCTTCTGACATTACACAAAACAACTACTAGATCAACAACAAACTAGATCTTGAAGAAAAAAACATTCTCAACTGGACCAGTGTGATTCTCAATATGATAAAATGCCCTTGTATGACATAAGCAATTTAAAGCAAATCTTTCAGGATTTTTTCTCGTGGAATTTCCTTTAACCCTCATCCGTCCCTCCCGAACCTATAACAAAAGTGTCCCTCGCGGGTCAAAATGACCCGAAGGCCAAAAATGACACTAATTTTATTTTTGGTCCAGAAAGCCTATATTGGAACATTTTTCTAATTTTTTTTCTAATTTTTTATGCAGGTTTTCTGTTATTTTTTGGTTATTTTTATCATATTTACCTTTTATTCTGGATATTTTTAAGAAAACATAAGCAAATAAGCAGTTTTTGTACATTATTTCACCAACAAAACATCAACAACAAAGAAAGACACAATTTCAGTCTTGTTTCATCAAAAACCAACAGATGGCCTGGGAATTGAGTCACTGAGTGTCTCTGATGCCATCTGGTGGGGAAAAATTACATAAAATTGCATTTTATGGTTACAGCCACTATGGGGCCTATAGAACTCTATGGAGATTTTTAAATGAGCAAAACAAGTGAAACATGAGAAATGAGATAATCTTAAGGCTTCAGTTTGGTTGTTTATGGATTAAAATATATATTGAAACATTACAAATTACATATTTAAAAAATAAAAAAATTCTAACTGAATTATAACCTAAACATATGTATATTCATACAATTTCATAAATATGAAATACATATATAATATATTTTTAAAAATATAAATATGATATAAACTCATTGGTCTCCACCACATCACTCAAATCTAACTGTGTTAAGTCAAAAAAAATGGAAAAATGACAGTCATATCCCAGTAGAAACATGAAAAATATTACAATGTGTTCTATGAGAGTGTGTGTACCATGTGTGTGTGCGTGCATGTGTGTGTGCGTGTGTGTGTGTGTGTGTGTGAGAGAGTTTTTTCTGCATTGGGGATATTCTGTAGTCTCAGCCCATCGTTTGGGTATAAAGTTGGGTGTCTCAGATTTTGTATATCAAAAAAAATTCTAATGTAATGAAAAATGCTGTTTTCTCGTAAATTCCATTCATTCCTATGCGGGTCTGACCCGCTAGGGACACTTTTGTTACTTTTTTTTATTGCACCCATTTAAACTCCTCGAATCCACTCAATTTTTTGTGTGTGTATTCCCGGTGCAAGTGTGACAGAAGTATGTAAAAGACACATTTATTTGATCAACACATGATTTTTAGATTTTTTTTTTAAACAACTTTTTGGGTCAAAATGGCCTGAGGGACTGATGAGTTAAGTTCAAAATTGCTCTCGTTGATTGGTGCTACTGCTTAACCCACTCTCTCCACTCTTTTGTGAGCAGCGGAACGTTTGGAGAGAGTGTAATAATACCAGAAATAATACCAAATAAAGTGAAATATTAT
>NW_015638932.1:937872-943090 GCF_001515625.1 Sinocyclocheilus rhinocerous
TGTCTGCTAAATTACTAAATGTAAATGTAATGTAAATGTAAGTAAAGAAATCTTGGACCGGTACGATCAACACACGATTTTTAGAATTTTTTTGAAAAAATGTTTTGGGTCAAAATGACCAGAGGGACGGTGAAATATCCATCAGGAAGATGTTACTTCAACACAACAGCCAACAGGACTCGGAGAATGAATTATGAATCAAAAAACCCTGTAAGAATAACAGTTTATCCATGAGGATCGTATTTGACTCTTAGGGGATTCTTGCATTACTCCACTGGGATATTCTGGGATTGGCTATAATTAGAAATCCCACTAGGAATTCCAATCAAATATTTAAGGCATGCAAAGCTAATCCAAGCAAGTGTGTGTGTGTGCGTGTGTGTGTGTGTGTGTGTGTGTGTGTGTGTGTGTGTGTGTGTGTGTGTGTGTATAAAGGGTTTAACGTGTGAATATCATTAGTCATGTCTCTAAAATTGCAACAGGTTAAATGAAATCCAGACCATTTAAACTAGTTGCCTGCTGGTATCAGCCATAGGAAGTGTTTATCTCCCAGCAGAGGGCACACATGCACACATCCTTTACCAGCCTCTGGCACAGTGCTGGGGACATTCACATGCTAGTGTAATCTAGTGGATCATATAGATATAGATATAGATATAGATAGATATAGATATAGATATAGATATAGATATATAGATATAGATATAGATATAGAACAGTTCAAAAGTTTGGGATTGTAAAGATTTTTTTTGTTTTTGAAATCTCTTATGCTAACCAAAACTGTATTTATTTGATCAAAAATACAGTAAAAACAGAGATAATGTGAAACAATATTACAATTTAAAAAAATAATAATTTCCTATTTTAATAGATTTTAAAATGTAATTTATTCCTGTGATGCAAAGCTGAATTTTCAGCATCATTACTTCAGTTTTCAGTGTCACATGATCCTTCAGAAATCATTCTAATATGCTGATTTGCTGCTCAAGAAACATTTCTTATCCCCAATACAACATATACAGGTGCATCTCAATAAATTAGAATGTCGTGGAAAAGTTCATTTACTTCAGTAATTCAACTCAAATTGTGAAACTCATGTATTAAATAAATTCAATGCACACCGACTGAAGTAGTTTAAGTCTTTGGTTCTTTTAATTGTGATGATTTTGGCTCACATTTAACAAAAACCCACCAATTCATCTCAACAAATTAGAATACTTCATAAGACCAATAAAAAAAAACATTTTTAGTGAATTGTTGGCCTTCTGGAAAGTATGTTCATTTACTGTACATGTACTCAATACTTGGAGGGGGTTCCTTTTGCTTTAATTACTGCCTCAATTCGGCGTGGCATGGAGGTGATCAGTTTGTGGCACTGCTGAGGTGGTATGGAAGCCCAGGTTTCTTTGACAGCGGCCTTCAGCTCATCTGCATTTTTTCGTCTCTTGTTTCTCATTTTCCTCTTGACAACTCCCCATAGATTCTCTATGGGGTTCAGCAGTGGTGTAGTGGAGGGTATACGCAGGTATACGGCAGAATCTATGGGGTATTGTCAAGAGGAAAATGAGAAACAAGAGATCAAAAAATGCAGATGAGCTGAAGGCCGCTGTCAAAGAAACCTGGGCTTCCATACCACCTCAGTAGTGCCACAAACTGATCACCTCCATGCCACGCCGAATTTAAAGCAAAAGGAGCCCCTACCAAGTATTGAGTACATGTACAGTAAATGAACATACTTTCCAGATTGCCAACAATTCACTAAAAATGTTTTTTTTATTGGTCTTATGGAGTATTCTAATTTGTTGAGATAGTGAGTTGGTGGGTTTTTGTTAAATGTGAGCCAAAATCATCACAATTTAAAGAACCAAAGACTTAAACTACTTCAGTCTGTGTGCATTGAATTTCTTTAATACACGAGTTTCACAATTTGAGTTGAATTACTGAAATAAATGAACTTTTCCACGACATTCTAATTTATTGAGATGCAACTGTACAGATCTAATAAAAGCCATTACTTTATGCTAAACCATGAGAGACAAACTATTACAATCCATCAAGGCTTTGAGACGTTCTCCGAGAAATAGGAGGTGACAGCATGTATCTGATAAGTGTGTGTATCCAGCCCAGACGAACCACGTCTGTTTCAAGAGGGCTATTCAGATTCATTACTATCTCATCAAGAAAGGCCCATTCGTTAAGACAATTAATTAGAGTAGCAGACGCCTGTGAAAATTGATAATAATAATAATAAGGGCGTGATGACTGCTGACTGGTCGACGGGGCAGGGACCCAGGTGCGGGTTTACGATTTTTAATTGCAGTCAAGCATTTTGCACAATGTGTTTTATTAGTTTTATCCTCCGCGATTGACTTGCTAACCTCTTCTGAAGTGGTGCGCGAGGAGCTCTGATATGTGTGACTTGTCACTTATGCGAAGAGTTAGCAAATTATCAGTGAAGAGGATGAGCTGAGATTCAAGAAACGCTCTCAAGCTGTCAGTCAAGTGTTACTAAGAGTGTGAGGCCTAATGAAGACGCCATGGTGCTCTGCTGGAGGTCTGGAATTAACAGTTTAGAAAGGAAACTGAAGTGTAATGCCGGCACATTAATTAAAGCACTGGTGATTTAAATAAATAAATGTAAAAAAAAATTATAATATTAACAGTTATCACAATAATTATTATTATCATCCTTATCATTAAAGTATTCATTATAATAATTATTTATCAGTCTGGTTGTTAAACATGCTGTTCTCATCAGACAAACCTTAAGAAAGTGTCAAATGAGAAAGTCAATAGAGACGAAAAAGACAAAGACTGACTGACACTTGACGGTTTAAAGTGTGGAAGGCTATGGAATCATAAATGAGCAGAGAGTGAAGTCCCAATTTTTCTCTTATTCATCTTCTCTGAGGTCTGTAAAACCGATAAGACGGTTAAAATTCTGAGTAACCATTACAAAAGTAAAAAGGTACCATGATATTACTCAGAAAATGTATAACGGGAAAAATCCACTACCATGACACTAACGATGGAAGCTGACCAATGTAATGATAGTAAATATCATGTACATAATATTGCTACATTTTATGAGTGTTTATTTTACACAGTATTTACTCAAAATTCTCAAAATACAATTTAAAAAATTAGAAAAAAAAACAATATTTTAAAGATTCAAAAATAAAATAAAATAAAAATTGTGGATAAATTTACTCCAGAGAAAAAATATATACACAAAGACCCCATTATAACGGAGAAAGGGACCTGGTTAAATGTGGGTTAAATATTATGCTATAACCTATTGCTATCCTTTTAAAACAAAAAATTGGCAGAAACGACTAAATATCCAAATCTAAATACAAGAGGGGTTTTTTTATGCCAAACATCTGCCAATAACCAATATAATGCCTTTATTGTGCATCCCTGTGATTAATCAAACAGTAAAATGATATTACCATTTGAGACGATCAATGAATTTTGGTACTGGCACTGTACTATTTGTACAGAAACGCTGTATCCACAACACACAAATAATGTAGCAAATTAGATAAATACAAGTAACCAACTGAAAGTTTCAAATGAAGTTCCCAATCCCAAACAATGGCAAAATGAGTACGCAAATGTACATCAGCAGCTGTTCTTTGAAATTGGTCACTCTAAATGATGCATGTTTCATGTTTGGTGCTAATGATCGGATTAAAAAGAAAAGTTCTTTATTGTGTGCCTTCAAAAAGAAACTACTGGCAAAGGACAGTCTTCTCTCATCAAAGCCTTTGTTCTCAGATTCGAGAAATATTCCCCCAGTCTGGGAAATCAATGCTGGGAAGAGGACAGAGCAAAACACATGGAAATGAGAATGCATAATACATAGATGCCCAATGAGATCCGACCTGCATCATACTGCCGGATTCCTTTCTTCTGCTAATATGAGAAGCCAAAACTAAAAGCAGCACATGCTCTTAGAAATGCAAAGTGACAGCATCAGCCCACCATCACAACTACAATGAATATTAAAGGGGTCATATGATGCGATTTCATTTTTTCCTTTCTCTTTAGAGTGTTACAAGCTCTTGGTGCATAAAGAAGATCTGTAAAGTTGCAAAGACTAAAGTCTCAAATCCAAAGAGATATTCTTTATAAAAGTTAAGAGTTAGCCACACCTACCTAAAACGGCTCGTTCGAACACGCCCCCACATACCTACCTCACTATGTGGGAAGATTTGCATAACACCGCCCAAATGTTCACGCAAAGAAAGAAGGCGGAACTTTTATTCTCGCTGTAGTATTGTAGTTGTTGCCGCCGCTGCCATGTCGTGAAGGCGCTGTGTGTTTCCTTGATAGAGGAGAAACAATAATGTACAGTATGTGGAAAATAATGTGTTTTTTTAACTTTAAACCGCATAAACACATTTCATTACACCAAATACACAAAATAATGTTCTTTTTAGCAGCATCATATGACCCCTTTAATATTTAGTGTCAGGAGAAACATACAAATTTTTAGTGGCACATGCTAAGCCAAACATCACTATAAGTCTTGCTCAAAGGCAGGCAACTCTCTACATTGTGAATAAATCACTCGCATATGTGACTAAATCTTCACTCTGGGCGACTAAATGATGTCTATTGTTTGCCATTGGATAATAAATTCTTAGATTTTACTCGTCAGTGTGTGAGTTGGAGGTTAAGTATAAGTTTAGCACAGATATATTTTCACTCGCTGAACACTCTGACTGAGCGCTTGAGAGTTTCACTCTCCGTCAAACGATCTGTACTGTGTGTGTGTGTGTGTGTGTGTGTGTAAAATAGTATATCATTCTGGCGAGTAAACAAAAAAATGTACTAGCCAATGGCGATTATATTGCGCCGTGACGGAGCGGTAGCCGGAGCGTTCTTGGAGCTAGTGAAAACCTCAACGCTCCGTTTTTCAAAAAATCCGCTCCTAGCTTCAGGCAAAATCACGGCGCTCCACTCCTCGCTCCGCTCACATACTCTGACTGGTACAGCCTTCACTCGGACTGTTATGCACGTGCTGCACGCATGCTTTCAGCTTCACGCATTTTATTTGCAGGGTCTGTGCGCAGCATGTGCATAACGATGCTCAGAGCAGGCTGTACTGGTTGTACTGGTGTGGCCCTCAGAGTCAGACAGAACAGGCAGGTTGTCGATGAGTGACAGAGCAGAATAAGGAGAATAAGGATTGTGGATGCGCTGTCCTTGA
>NW_015638932.1:944571-952601 GCF_001515625.1 Sinocyclocheilus rhinocerous
AATATTATTACAATTTAAAATAACTATTTTCAATTCTAATATATTATAAAACGCAATTAATTCCTGTGATGCAAAGATGAATTTTCAGCATCATTACTCCAGTCTTCAGTATCACGTGATCCTTCAGGAATCATTCTAAAACACTAATTTGGTGCTCAAGAAAATTATAGTAGTAATTATTTGTATTATTATTATTATTATTATTACTGAAAACAATTGTGTTGCTAAATATTTTTGTGAAAATCATGATACTTTTTCAGGATTCGTTTTCAATTTGCGTCCTTGTTGGGAAAAAAAAAAAAAAAGCACTTACTGACCCCAAACATTTGAACAATAGTCTACTGTATACTGAAGGAGGTAAAATTGGTAAATCTAGAGACTGAAATATCATAGACCCAAAACACCTTAGCAACCATAAATTACTGCTCTACAAGCCACTTTGAACACCTTAGCAACTGCCTAACAATGAAATGGCTATTAGCTGTGCATGGAACCTCTTCCGTGTTATGGCTGTTGCCATAGAATCAAATAAAAAAAAATAATTATGGAAATTCAGAAAAGATGTGAATGCACAAGTCTGTCTACCTAAGGAACAAAAATATACATCTTAGCACATTAAACACACACACACAAAAGACATTAAAGATCTAACTTTAAAATGAAAGGCCAAAAAAGCTAGAGAATATAAAAAATATTAATAAATGAATAAAAGTTAGCACAGATCATTGGCCATCATATTTTCAGTCAATCTCTGTACTGCACTGTAATTTTACTCACTCCTGAATGCTTTATGAAGCTAAAACTGTGACTTTGTGGCATCAAATAAAGGCAAGAAATCATCGCTGCGTTTTGTTCATGAAAATGAGTTCCCACAGCTCTTTCCCCAGTTTCTGAATAGCCTTAATAGCCTTAGGCAAATTGAGAAAACTGCAATAGTTAAACGTTCAGCTCGAGCAATCAGGCTCTATTCAACGAGCATGATCACACTCTCAATGACGACAGACGTGAAATGAAAAAAAGACAAATGCGTTTCAAAATTAGCTGGATGCCAGTGATGCTAAATATTGACTTAAAATGCATGCTGGCCTGCTATATATTTTAAATGTTTGTGGCCCAGAGACACACTACAATGCATGTTAATTTGCAGTCTACAATTGCATCAATTACTCAGAAGTCATTTATTCTGAATTAGCTTTTGAAATATGTGCTAATTAGCATGGCAAATTCATTAGGCCTATTTACGAGGTACAAAACATCACAAGGATGTGACTTGGGAAAAAAACAAACATCTAAAATAAAGGGGGAAAAAAAATTACTTTTAAATTCATCAGAAATGCGAGAGGAATCAAGAGCTGGTAAATTACACAACTGCACAAAAACAGAAGGATCTGAATTAAAACAATCACAACTGTCTTTTATCTCTCACACACTCTTTCTAAATCCTTTTAATAGCTAATTTCACTGTTTTCCCACAGACAAGCTTTTAATCTAAGATAATGAGTAACAGGAATTTTTTTTTAATGTACAACAATATATATCATAACCCAGGTCACCGTAAAAAGGAAAAACAAGGAACAATAAGACTGACCATCCCAAATTATAACTGTTGCATAAAAGAACTTTAATATATACTGTGACTTTCACATAAAAAAAGGGGGAAAAAATAAATGTACACTACTGTTTAAATGTTTGGTGTCAGTAAAACTTTGTTTGAAGAAAACTAATACTTTTATTGAGCAAGGACACATTAAATTTATCAAAAGTGACAAAGATATTTATGTTACAAAAGATTTCTATTTCAAATAAATGCTGTTCTTTTGAACTTTCTATTCATCAAAGAATCATGAAAAAAATATATTATGGTTGACAAAAATATTAAGCTGTTTTCAACACTGATAATAATAAAAAAAAGTTTCTTGAGCAGAAAATAAATTAGAATGATTTCTGAAGGATCATGATTTCTGAAAATTCAGCTCTGTAAGTTACATTTAAAAAGACATAAAAAAAAAAAACATTTTAAATTGTAATAATATTTCACAATATTGCTGTTTTATACTGAAATACTCCCATAACTGTCTCACCCAGAATAATAAAAAAAAATCAAATCAAATCAAACTCCAATCAAAACAAATAATTTTTATTTTTTTATTTTTTTATTAAATTTATCACATATAAATTTCAGTTCATTAAGTAACATTTAAGAGAGTATTTTTTTCCCGTCAGAATCAGAAACGATTGGTCCCAAATTACAATGGAAATGCCAATGGGAAACCTGTTCTGATTCCATTTGGAGATTTTCCTGACTTGGCGCTGAATAAAACTCTCCTCTCTAATGGCTGTTAACCTGTCCATTCTGATGAGCTGCTATGACAGCACCGGCACACAGGGACAGGCCCATAATGCATCAGTGAGTGACAGTGAGTGGAAGTGAATGATAGGGCTGTACAGGTAATGTGGATCTTGGGAAAGTAAAGTGCTCTGTTATCATTGGGTGTAGAAGGTGCTTTAGGTCATTATCAGTGAAACTCTCTCTCTCACACACACACACACACACACACACACATAATCACCATTCATCATCTGGAGTGGCTGATTATGGGAATTAGGCAAAGAGATGGGAGGCTGAACGCATGATAAGCTCGGAAAGGTGGGTGAGGAATTCTTTATGGTCAGTATGATAATGCCAGATATCAGGTATATTGACATACCTGTATTGTGCTCCTAAACATTTGTCTTTGAAGCTGTCAGCAGTGTAACACATGCAGAATGAGGGCAGGAGTAAATATAACCAAAACCCAAGTAATCCATGAAGTGGCCTCAGAAGTGGTTTTAAATTCTAACTTATCAGTTTAATAATTTAAGAAATCAGTATAGACCTCTCGCTCGATGAGCAAAAGTGCAGGGACGATCCTTCTTCGTCCGTCTCAAAAGCCTTTTTTTAAGATTTCTGTTGATTTTCTGTAAATTAGGTGTTCGTTTAAATTTTTTTAATTTACATTTTGGAAAGTTTTCCAAAAATGCGATTCTGACATTATCTATTCACTGTGATGTTTTTCTTTTATGGAGAACCAAAGGAGTTATTGTTGCACAATGATCTATACGATGAGAGCTGCTGAACTTTAAAACAACATTATCCAAATTATCTAAAAGTAGCCCATATGACTATATTTCAAAAGTTTTGAATCCATACTTTGCCGTTATGTAAAAAAGAAAGTCATTAACTTGAAAAACTGCATTCAAATTTGTTTCATTTATATATGTTGCGCCAGGTTTGACATCAAAGACACACGAGAGCCAATGAGGTTTAACATCATTGTCATCAAACCTGGTAAAACATGTTTACATGTTTTGACGTGTCATTGAGCTGAACTTGAGCGAGAACTAGATTTGAGTACAGCACAAAAATTGTTAGCAAATAATAGCTTGTCCCTCACACAAAGCAAGCAAAGTCCCATTTCCATTTTTTTCCAAAATTTGTGTTGTTGCATTTTGCCTCACTTTGATGGTTTTTCATTGAAATAGTTTTTATTTATTTTTTTTGTCAGTTATGTACATTAGGGTTTTATGTTACATCTTATGTGGTTAAATTAAACGTTTACTGCATTATTTTACTGTCATTTTTGTTTCCATGATGGTGTTCTGTATTGCACAACACTGTGCTTCTTCTATTTCTTAATATTTACTGTACCTCAGCTTGTGGAAAAGCTTGTAATGAACTTTGATTCTGCATGTGGCTTTCTCATTTCCAGTGTTTTAATGGTTGCTATCAGTATATTATAAAAGGTACAAAATAGATTTTAGTACTTCAGCAGGATGGTATATTAACTTCAACAGTTAATGAAATATATATATATATATATATATATATATACATACATATATATACAGGTGCATCTCAATAAATTAGAATGTCGTGGAAAAGTTCATTTATTTCAGTAATTCAACTCAAATTGTGAAACTCGTGTATTAAATAAATTCAATGCACACAGACTGAAGTAGTTTAAGTCTTTGGTTCATAAAATCTACAATATTTTTCTAGTAAAGTTCTGGCAACAGCTAAGTCTTTTAACATATTTGTTTACAGTGGACTTTTATGTAATGTTTTTTCCACTTTCACTGCATGAAAAACCGTTTACAGATTGTTAGTTAACTCATTTTGTATTCCACTAAAGTCATAAACAATCAGATTTGGTCTGACATGACGGCAAGTAAATGATGATCATTTTTGGATCCCTGTCAGATATCTACCCACACAAGCAGACACCAAAAGTCATCATAATCAACCCAAAATGAGTGAAAGTTCATAATACCAAAACAGAAACAGAAAACAGAATATTACATTTCAAAGAGAAGAACTGGAGTGATTAAGTGTTTAATTGACTAAAGGAAACAGTGTGGCACGTCCTCCCAGTATGACCTCTCCGTCTCCCAGAGTCCACCAGGGCCCCGGCTACAGCAACTCCACGCATTAGCGTCATTCATCATCCCACACTGAATATTCATGGGCAGGGCCAGAGGGTCATCATTTCTTGCTGGGGGTTAATGGGCATCAGATCAGGGGTGGGACCGTAATCTGATTCCATCGCCATGGCAACTTCACCCTAATCAACCTCCGTAGGAGGTGAAGAACAGTCTAATGAAGATGCTGTGACTCCCTCGCACTGGCTTTTTATTAAAGTTGATTAGCATGCGCTACTAACGGTGAGACCTCATCACAGTGGAATGTTTCCAAAGGATGATAAAGATTATTATAACAGAGACGAAAGCCGCTTGACTGCATAATGGGCCCGGTCAGTGTGAAAAATGGGTTTCCAAGAATGGTTTTTCAGACTAAATGGAAGGAAAACACTTACAGGAAGAAAAGGAAAAATGCATTTAGAATGCAATATCGTGCAGGAATCAATAGCAGCATTTCCTATTCAGCCCAAATTTTATGCCAGAAAGTTTGTCAGAACGGCTCTGTTCCAAAACTAAGTGGGCTGCTTATCGAAAACAGCAATTTTAGGCATCAAAATGCTTTGGATATGAAGACTGATGTAAACAGGATGACAGAAAATGATTAATGCAAGCATCACTTTTGCTGTTGCTTAAACTCAGTGTTAAAGGTACAGAAGGAAAATGCTAACTTTAGCCTGATAGCACTGAAAGCGAACGTCCCACCCCCTCTGCAATCGCCGTCCAAAGCCATGCCCCCTGAACGTATATACGCTGACAGACCAGAGTACCAGAGACAACATTACTAAAATAGGCTACATCAGCAGTTCCCAATTCCAGTATCTCTTATCACATGCGACGTTTGTTCTATTCGACCGTAAGTGCCCTGCGAAGTGGACATCACCGGAAATTCCACCATGATTCCAGTTCGAAGCGAGCGTATATATTCCATACAAAGTGCATTAAAGTGTGCGAGACGTAAATTTAAATAGTATTTATTTACAGAGGTATGTTATGTCACACTTCTCTAGTAAGTTTCGTCTGTGTGAGAAGACGCTGCACAGCGCAAATACGTGAATGAATGTTCCGAAGTGAAGTAAACTTCAACGGATTTCCCCTGCTCAGGGAGTAGGGAGCAATGAACACTGTATAGGGATCATATCGATCGGAACACAGTTCATGCACGTAGCTCACTTCTAACGAGCTGGTTATCTGTCTCGGGTGTGTTAACTAAGCAAGACATGCAAAATATGCAGAGCGGGGTGCCGCGAGGATGACGGATCCTGTCTGCGCGAACAGGGTGCACAGAGGTATGCTAATACACACGTTGACAGGCAGGTAGGAAAGCCAATTAAAACGCTTGGACCGAGCGTTTTGATTGGACGAACATTTCTTGGTCCTACGTCTTCCACAGAATATATAAATACAGATAAATACATTTAGACCACTTAACTTAATAATTGCTATTGGAATGAGAAGAGACTTTCAACCAGCATAACAAAAAAAAATTCTTTAGACAATCACCTATTGCACCTTTAATAGTTTGTTTAAATTAACTCTTATTTGTCATGTCATGCCACACCGCATCCAGTGTAGACAGCATCAATGATTTTAATGGGTTCTATAGTATTTTGTCGCGCCGTGCCACTCGCGTCCGGTGTAGACACAGTGTAAGCATTCAACTTCAGCACATAACTAGTCCAGCACTGTCTGTGCTACAGAAACCTCAAATCAAGGAAGGTGGTTTTATTACTTTTCGTAAGTGATCCAACTTATTTTCGCCTGGTGGACAACAAATTCAGAGATTTTAGAGTTAGCAACTACCCAGAACACCCTAACAACTCCATAGCAATATGCTTAAAAAACACTCAGAACACCTTAGCAAAAGCATAACAACTCCCTGGCACTAACAACATTAATGTATTTTCATAAATATAAAATAACCAGAATCTCTCCTCTAATACACAAAGACACTCAATTTTCATGCATCTTCATGTGTCAACATCTGCAGATCTATATTTGTAATTTGTCTATCCATATCACAACAAAAGCACACAGACCATATGAATAAAAACAATAAATTAGAAAGCAGCTCGGGGTGAAATATCAAATCATTTTTCCATGTCCCTAATAGCTAAACAGCTGAATTCTGCCAACAACTTCTTCCCCAGAATAACTATTTAATTCCTAATAAACTGAACCAGTTTTAAGATCTCAAAAATTTGAAAATTCAAATGAACGAAGCAACTTAATCATTAATAGCTTTGAATATCATATGAATATTTTATTAGCAATTATTCAACCCCTGCTGAGTAAGAATTTATAATCTGTTCCATTTATGCGACTAGACTTATTATTATGCTTATTTAAATTTAAAAAAAATTATAAGATTATGCTATGCAAAATGTCCATTTATGACACAAATGGCATGAATATTAATATTAGGTAAAATCATTCATATTAAGTAGGGCAGATGTAGTTATTCAGTCAGGGCTATGGGTTTATATTGTTTCACAGCTTGTTACACAAAAAGTGAAAAAAAAAAAAAAAAGTAAATGTGTCAAACTGGAGCCAAAGCTCCTGAAATAGTGATGAGGTCATTGGTGTGTACACCAATCCGCTCAAGGCAGGGAGGGCAGGCTAAACAAGTCCCAGCTAAACGTCTGTTTAACACACTGAAGTAACTTGTTTTGCTAGTTCCCACTGCTTCTAGATGTCCAGACAGCTCAACAAAACTTGGCAGACTCCAAATATATTACAGTAGATTTAGTTAATTACAGACTTAACATCATATTCAAATGAAAACTAAATTAATAATGAACTAAACAACCTGAGCTCGGAGATGGCCACTGCTATAGACAAAGTGATTTGTCACTTGCAGGAAACGTAACTGCATTCAAACATACCGTACATTTTAGAGCCAAACATGCTAGATAACAGTATTCATAAAACCTCTCTGCCCAGCTGTAGTGTTTGTGAATAAGTACCACGGTAGACTTACCTTGTCTTTGTCCTCCACCAGGTCTGTCAGCATGTCATCTGGGTCCAGGATCCCCCCGTCAACATACTCCACATGGTGCGTCCGCACCAGGAATTCCCCATCCTGTTGAAAACAATAGGTCCATTAGAAGTCCCCCGTTCAATAACAATACAAGAGACTAACGATGAGTTAAGTTTGGGATAGACAGCATGCTGCTTTGTTCTTATAATTAATAGAAATCATGCTTCTGCAATCAAAGGACGTCCAAAAGTATTAGCAGATAAAGAGATCACATTATATGTATCATTATTAAATGAATAGGCTTGTTCCGACTCTGAAATTTGATTGGATGAGCTACAGAATAATTATTTATTATATTTACTAATCAAATTAATAATTTATTTAACACCATGTTTTTGTTGTTGCCACTTTACCACAGTAAAAATCACTGTAACAATCTCAATTTCTTTGAGAACCACATTATTGCACAAAAGTAGGGGTGCTCCGATTGATCGGCTACCGATCACTATCGGCCGATAATCGCTTTGGGATGATTGATCGGCGGTCTCTAAAAAGGCCGATCTCAAAAAAACGATCTCAAGCTGATGACGCGCCT
>NW_015638932.1:953156-953559 GCF_001515625.1 Sinocyclocheilus rhinocerous
CAAATGTCTTCAAATCACCACATCGCGTCTGTCTATAAGCGAGCTGCACGCTGCACAGTTGACACAGGAATTGTCACTTGCACAATCCAGGCAGTGTCACATAGTCACAAAAGTTTATAAATTGCATTACTTTTTAATTCTTGCCAGTGTTTAACCATTCAGCGCTCGCACGCTCTCCTGGAGACTGAGTGCTCATGCATATCACTCACAGCGCACACATAATGCCAGGTTCACATTACTCCGTTTGCAGTACGTATGTGGTGCGTATTTTTTCCGCGCTCATGTTAACGGATTAAAGCGTTCACATTGCACACGGTTATGGTCCGGCAGTGCGATCCAGGAGCAGTGCAGAGATCGTTATTTTTGCTGCGCTGCACGCGCTGAATTAAAGTAACAGCGCATT
>NW_015638932.1:953745-981000 GCF_001515625.1 Sinocyclocheilus rhinocerous
AGGCAGTGTCACATCGTCACTAAAGTTTATAAATTGCATTACTTTTTAATTCTTGCCAGTGTTTAACCATTCAGTGCTCGCGCGCTCTCCTGGAGACCGTGCGCTCATGCACACTCGCAGCGCACACACATAATGCTAGGTTCACATTACTCCTTTTGCAGTGTGTATGTGGTGCATATTTTTTCCGCGCTCATGTTAACGGATTAATAAAGCGTACACACTGCGCACGGTTGCTGTCCGGCAGTGGTAGGAAAATAAAGTTCTTTATGAACCGCAGGATTGCTTGTAATAAATATTTAAATGCAAAAGAAAGGGCAGTAGAGCCGTCTATTTCTGTCAATGGTAAGTTTGTGATAACGTAAGAAAAGTAGTTTAAATGTTTTGCCACTTGCTTGATCAACTTAATATATAAGTCTAGAAGTAAATGCAAAAGTAAAAAGCATTGAATAATGTGTTGCTTATATTTATTGTGTTTAAACATGCCTGTTAAAGATTGTATTTCTGTACTGTGTACAAAAAAAAGCTATTCTGAAAAAGCATTTTCAGTGACAATGTTTGGATTTGAAATCAAAATAATGGATAAATGTTGTGTTTGTGGTAAACAGCCACGGATCAGTAGCGGACTCCTGTGTGAAAGCTGCTTCCCCTCTCACAAGAGTCACCTAAGAGGGGAATTTCCCCCATTTTCAAAAATGAAATTCAGGCCCTGAATAAATGTCTAAAAATTCTGATTGGAGTATAACTATAAATAGTTATAAATGATAAAAAGAAGGCTTTAAAAAGATTGGTATCGGTGATCGTATCGACATATACTGCTTTCTGTGATCGGCGATCTGTGATCGGCCTCAAAAACCCTGATCGGAGCACCCCTACACAAAAGATAACCATGCAAAATACAATAGCATTTGTTTGCCCTAATTTGACATGCTAGAGGCAAGCTAGCCGAGACAACCCTCATTTGTTTCGCCAGAAAGCCCTTTAGTCATGATTAGGAAACAATAGCAGCTTTAATGTACTTCTGATGTGTCCATGTGCATGAATGTATGGAAACCAAGGAAGCGGTGACAATAAAAGGTGTGACTTTCCTGTTTCTCAAAGGTTCAGTCCTACGGCACAAACTGACATTTTACGATTCAAAGGGCGCATAGAATTAGGGAGCAAACTAAAACTGGCTTGCTAATATGAATATACTGACAACTAAAGTCCGTTATTCACTGTACAATACGGTCTTGAGTGCCTTATTGCTTTTTTTAAAGACAGGCACATCAAAGCAAGAAATCTTGTCAAAAGCTGTGATAAATCACAATAAATAATAAAAAATACAAATACATATACATACATATACTTCTGTTCAAAAGTTTAGGGTCAGTTTTTTTTTTTTTTAAGAAATGAATACTTTTATTCAGCAAAGATGCATTAAATTGATTAAAAGTGTTGGTAAAATAACTTCTATATTGTTTTTAAAAAATAATTTTAAAAAATGCTTTTGAAATTTCAATTCATTGAAAAATGAATCATTATGTTTTCCACAAAAAATGCTTTCAACATTAATAATAAGAAATGTTTCTTGACCCGCAAATCAGCATATTAGAATGATTACACTTCAAAATATATTCAAATAGAAATATGTTATTTTAAATTGTAATATATTTCACAAAACAGATCAAATGCTGTCATGAATTTCTTCCATTGGCCCTGACAAGACAACAGGATGAGATGGGTTACAGGTTGAAGGAGAACTTCAATTTATGGTGGGAACAAATACCATCATGTGTACACATGTAATCCGATAAGGTAAGTCATAGTTGTGACTGTGAGTTTGTCATAGCTTGAATACCATCAGCTCATTACCAAACAAACTCGCTGAACGACTTTCCTACTTGGATTGGGGGAAACAAAACTACTACAATGGTCTGAGAAAACGTGTTTGGCTGGTAATGCATGACATAACAGATCCAGGTCAATGCCTTTTCAGTAGAAACCTCAATGAAACTAAACACACATGACAATAAATGCTACAATCATCATGTCATGTAATCATGCTGAATGTCAAACAGCGGTCAACAAAACTGGTGCACTTTGATACAAACAATGTGTCATTTTTCAAAAGTCATTTTGTGAAAACTGCATATGTTTTATTTATTTATTCATTTATTTTTTATTCATTTAAAACCCAAATCAAGTTCAGTCAAAACTGTGTGAATGATCTATGATCGTCTTGAAGACATCGAACAAACCAGTAATATTTTGCACCATATGCCACCAAAAGTGTATAATTTCATAACTTTTATGGAGTTACATTATAGCAAATGAAAAACGTTTCAACGTTTAATGAAATTACATATTTTTTCTGATACATAAAATAAGCTGCTAAAAATTATTTTGACTTTTTTTAATTAGGTCAGTGAGAACAGAATGTACAGGACTCAATAGAAAAACTACACTACATTGAAAATCTTGATTTTTTTTTTTAAACCTTAGATTAAACAAAGTGTATAGTATAGTATAATTTTATTTAATGCCATGTCAGCATCTGGGGCTATTTTCATGGCAAAACTCAATTACTAATGCAAATATCCCATAAATACAATAAAACCAAGCAAACAAACAAACACAGCAAGTAATATTATACAAGATTTGTTTAATTAACATGATAAAAATTCTAAAAACCTTTTCAGGCAATTAAACAATGTGTAAGGATCTTTACAAATATATATTACATTAAATCTAACATATTTAAGAATTTTCTGTACTGAAAAAAAAATGGTGTAGGATACTTTGTAATTATTTATGAAAGCAAATTTTGAGTGAAAATTGTTTCAAAGAAACTGCAAGTAACATTGAATTTAAAAATGAAATTCTGAAGCAGAAAGTCTGAATTAGTATTTTCTTGTAAAACATACTCCAATAATCTTTTTTTTTATTTACAACTTTGAAAAGAAATTTAATTTGTCACTGATCATCTGACTCATCCTTTGTTGAGATGGTTCTTCTAGCTTAAACTGAAGAATAAGTTTCTCTTTGCAAACAAGCACATACTCTGTAGAAGTTCAAAAGAAAACCAGTGCTCAAACAAAACCAATCCAAACCTCCATATTTGTTCATAAAAGCAGCTTCAATCCTCAAAAAACACTTTAAAATGGAAGCTGATCCCATCTGAGCACAGAAAAAAAGCAGTTCCTCCAATCCAGAATCGACCAACCCAGATTAACACACACTGATATTTTTTTGTGAAGGCGCTTTCTCCGCCTCAGTCCCAGCAGGAAGCAGCAGTCTACATCCACCCTGCTGGTGTGGAAAAGTGTTCATGCTGTTTAGGCAGATATGTCTGTCTGCTGGGACTGTTTTCAGCTTCATGAAACCATCTGAGCAACATTTGCCATGGAAGAAGAACACACCTGGTGCTTTTTTACACACACCAGCTGCCATAACACTAGAAAGAAAAAGAAGCGGTGACAATAAAAGGTGTGACTTTCCTGTTTCTCAAAGGTTCAGTCCTACGGCACAAACTGACATTTTACGATTCAAAGGGCGCATAGAATTAGGGAGCAAACTAAAACTGGCTTGCTAATATGAATATACTGACAACTAAAGTCCGTTATTCACTGTACAATACGGTCTTGAGTGCCTTATTGCTTTTTTTAAAGACAGGCACATCAAAGCAAGAAATCTTGTCAAAAGCTGTGATAAATCACAATAAATAATAAAAAATACAAATACATATACATACATATACTTCTGTTCAAAAGTTTAGGGTCAGTTTTTTTTTTTTTTAAGAAATGAATACTTTTATTCAGCAAAGATGCATTAAATTGATTAAAAGTGTTGGTAAAATAACTTCTATATTGTTTTTAAAAAATAATTTTAAAAAATGCTTTTGAAATTTCAATTCATTGAAAAATGAATCATTATGTTTTCCACAAAAAATGCTTTCAACATTAATAATAAGAAATGTTTCTTGACCCGCAAATCAGCATATTAGAATGATTACACTTCAAAATATATTCAAATAGAAATATGTTATTTTAAATTGTAATATATTTCACAAAACAGATCAAATGCTGTCATGAATTTCTTCCATTGGCCCTGACAAGACAACAGGATGAGATGGGTTACAGGTTGAAGGAGAACTTCAATTTATGGTGGGAACAAATACCATCATGTGTACACATGTAATCCGATAAGGTAAGTCATAGTTGTGACTGTGAGTTTGTCATAGCTTGAATACCATCAGCTCATTACCAAACAAACTCGCTGAACGACTTTCCTACTTGGATTGGGGGAAACAAAACTACTACAATGGTCTGAGAAAACGTGTTTGGCTGGTAATGCATGACATAACAGATCCAGGTCAATGCCTTTTCAGTAGAAACCTCAATGAAACTAAACACACATGACAATAAATGCTACAATCATCATGTCATGTAATCATGCTGAATGTCAAACAGCGGTCAACAAAACTGGTGCACTTTGATACAAACAATGTGTCATTTTTCAAAAGTCATTTTGTGAAAACTGCATATGTTTTATTTATTTATTCATTTATTTTTTATTCATTTAAAACCCAAATCAAGTTCAGTCAAAACTGTGTGAATGATCTATGATCGTCTTGAAGACATCGAACAAACCAGTAATATTTTGCACCATATGCCACCAAAAGTGTATAATTTCATAACTTTTATGGAGTTACATTATAGCAAATGAAAAACGTTTCAACGTTTAATGAAATTACATATTTTTTCTGATACATAAAATAAGCTGCTAAAAATTATTTTGACTTTTTTTAATTAGGTCAGTGAGAACAGAATGTACAGGACTCAATAGAAAAACTACACTACATTGAAAATCTTGATTTTTTTTTTTAAACCTTAGATTAAACAAAGTGTATAGTATAGTATAATTTTATTTAATGCCATGTCAGCATCTGG
This sequence comes from Sinocyclocheilus rhinocerous, assembly GCF_001515625.1. NCBI lineage: Eukaryota > Metazoa > Chordata > Actinopteri > Cypriniformes > Cyprinidae > Sinocyclocheilus > Sinocyclocheilus rhinocerous. The sequence continues at coordinate 958,674 of NW_015638932.1, forward strand.
GGCTATTTTCATGGCAAAACTCAATTACTAATGCAAATATCCCATAAATACAATAAAACCAAGCAAACAAACAAACACAGCAAGTAATATTATACAAGATTTGTTTAATTAACATGATAAAAATTCTAAAAACCTTTTCAGGCAATTAAACAATGTGTAAGGATCTTTACAAATATATATTACATTAAATCTAACATATTTAAGAATTTTCTGTACTGAAAAAAAAATGGTGTAGGATACTTTGTAATTATTTATGAAAGCAAATTTTGAGTGAAAATTGTTTCAAAGAAACTGCAAGTAACATTGAATTTAAAAATGAAATTCTGAAGCAGAAAGTCTGAATTAGTATTTTCTTGTAAAACATACTCCAATAATCTTTTTTTTTATTTACAACTTTGAAAAGAAATTTAATTTGTCACTGATCATCTGACTCATCCTTTGTTGAGATGGTTCTTCTAGCTTAAACTGAAGAATAAGTTTCTCTTTGCAAACAAGCACATACTCTGTAGAAGTTCAAAAGAAAACCAGTGCTCAAACAAAACCAATCCAAACCTCCATATTTGTTCATAAAAGCAGCTTCAATCCTCAAAAAACACTTTAAAATGGAAGCTGATCCCATCTGAGCACAGAAAAAAAGCAGTTCCTCCAATCCAGAATGAAAAAGTGACTCTCAAACCAACCCAGATTAACACACACTGATATTTTTTTGTGAAGGCGCTTTCTCCGCCTCAGTCCCAGCAGGAAGCAGCAGTCTACATCCACCCTGCTGGTGTGGAAAAGTGTTCATGCTGTTTAGGCAGATATGTCTGTCTGCTGGGACTGTTTTCAGCTTCATGAAACCATCTGAGCAACATTTGCCATGGAAGAAGAACACACCTGGTGCTTTTTTACACACACCAGCTGCCATAACACTAGAAAGAAAAACAAAAACTTTTAGACATTTAAACAAGACACATGGTCCGACAGCTGAGGTACAAGCTTCCCACAGCAAAAACTGGAAATATTAATTCAGATTCACTATAAGTAATATTACATTATGCCAGTGACCTGGAAATATGGAGTATGTGTGCAGCTACATATAACCTTAAAGGGGTCATATGATGCGATTTCAATTTTTCCTTTCTCTTTGGAGTGTTACAAGCTCTTGGTGCATAAAGAAGATCTGTAAAGTTGCAAAGACTAAAGTCTCAAATCCAAAGAGATATTCTTTATAAAAGTTAAGAGTCAACCACGCCTACCTAAAACGGCTCGTTCTAACACACCCCACATGTCTACGTCACGATGTGCGAAGATTTGCATAACACCGCCCAAATGTTCACGCAAAGAAAGAAGACTATATACCAATACCATTACAATAAAATTCAACGTGAATATCCCACATTTGTGCCACAATACCATGGTGCAGTGAGTGTTACTACAGTAAATCCATAGCCATGGTAAATGATGTGTAGATTGAAAAGCCTTCTGACTGTCTCTTTGCACACAGTGTTTCTCCTGTTTGGCATTAAACTAGTTTAAATCACCGAGTCATTTGTGTTCATGCTGAATTCAAGCACTTCACACTGGATCTCACAGCATTTAAAATAGCATCATATGACCCCTTTAACTATTTTGTTCTTTCTTGTTTTGCCACCACAAATCCTCTAAAACACCATGAGAAAACCAAACATACAAGATCTGATTACCTGTGTATGAAACAGCAGGAAGTTCTGAGGAGTTGTTTGGTCTCAAATGTCAAACACAACCAGTAATCAGTCTCTCCATCTATGAGAACTGAGAAGTCATTTCAACATGCACTAATTGTAAATGATTCCTCAGAGCTACAATCTTTAATTACGTATTTTGTTGTTGTTGTTTGTTTGTTTTGTTTTGCTAAGGCAAGCGCATTATGATTACTTTTGTGTAAGGGTTAATGATCTGAACAAACCCCTAGCGCAAAGTACTAAATGTCAGCAAAACTCATCCTGCATGGTTTGTGCTACAACTCCTCAAATCACGTGGCTTACTACACTTACATTTTTTGATAAACTAACCGAAAAGACTTGCATTTTGCAAACATGGAATACACAATGGCATTTTTTATATTTGCTTTGACCTTACAGTCATTAATCAATCATGGCTAAACTGTCTTAACAACATTTTCAAACAATTTTACCTTCATAATCTGATGTATTCTAAAGAGAGCTGGGACAAAAAAAATGACTGGATAGTGAAAAGTGAGTGAATGGAGGAGTGATTGGAGCAGAGGGGTTGAAAAATAAGGTTTGGGCTTATACTTTTAGAGGGTTTCGATGTAACCAATATGAAAAGTCATTTCAGAAGCTGAGCAATTCTGACGAGAGATTTCAAAGACAAACTTTTCTTCTTTGGAAAACATGCACAGATGAACAGTGGACAATAATAGCAGTAACATGCGTTAATGATGTAAATACGGTCACTTTAAAAGGAACAGTTCACACAAAAATAAATGTTTGCTGAAAATTTACTCACCCTCTAAGGCAATCTAAGATGTAGATTCGTTTTTTTTCTTCATCGGGAACAGATTTGGAGAAATGTATCATTACATAACTTGCTCACCAATGGATCCTCTGCAGTGAATGGGTGCCATCAGAAATGAGAGTCCAAACAGCTGATAAAAACATCACAATAAACCACAAGCAATCCACCCACAACTCCAGTCGATCAATTAACATCTTATGAAGTGAAAAGCTGCATATTTCTGAGAAACAAATCCATCATTAACACAATTTTAAACTTTAAATAGTTGCTTCTGGCCAAAATATGAGTCAATAATCCATAATGATGCTTCCTGTTGTCCTCTCACGTCAAAATCCAATGACATATTTGTTTAGAACTGTTTTGGACTGTTTTTGGTTGCAAACAGTGCTTAATCTGTGCAGATTTCTCTCCTGATTCAGAGGAGACAACTTTTTCACTGGAGAAAGCATTGAGGACTTATATTTTAGCTTAAAACAATGATTTGAAGTTAAAAACATCTTAATGATACATCTGTTTCTTACAAACAGGCAGCTTTTCACTTCACAATACATTAGCTGATGGACTAAAGTCGTGTGAATTACCTGTAGATTATTGTGATGCTTTTATCAGCTGTTTGGACTCTCATTCTGACGGCACCCATTCACTGCAGAGGATCCATTGGTGAGCAAGTGATGTTTCCATGAAAAAATTAAGTTTCCATGAAGAAACAAACTCATCTACATCTTGGATGGCCTGAGGGTGAGTACATTTTCAGCAAATTTTTATTTTTGGGTGAACTATTCCTTTTAAGCATATGCATAGGAATGGTCCTATAAGACTTGATATTGCATATCCATTGTGACATTTAATGCCAGAGCAATTTGTTGTAGTGATGGCTGCTGACGCCGAAGGCTTTGTGCTCTTGGAAGTGTGCCACTTGTAGTGATCTCAGCAGTGCTGCCTGCCAAGTCAGCTCTCCAACCATCCTCAGAGGTTAGCAGCGGCCTGACCGAGCCCAGCTATGGCAGGATAATAAAGCAGTTTTCCTCTGCTGTCAGTGAGGTAATCTCAACCAGTGTGTGAGATCTTGCTGGACACAAAAACATTATTGAGTGGGACAGATAGTTTCACTTCACTGTGGACTAACTATATTTTCAAAAGCATAGCAGTAGCTCAGCAGGTTGAATAAGGTGGATTTACCAGTAACCAGTACCAAAAAAAAAAGGAAGTTTGTTTTATAATAAATTCACCAAAAGCTTTTATTTCTCAACCTCTCCCCTCCAAACACCTGTAATAGAGATCTGTTTTTTCTGTATGTTTTTCAACTTTAAAATTGTCTGCCAATTGCAATAACAAAAAAAGCATTGTTCTTTCTTCAGTATATCATATAGATAGTTATTTCAATAAAGATATATTGCCCCCCTTAGCTTCAATGTACACTACCGTTCAAAAGTTTTGGGTCAGCATGTTTTTTTTCTCTCTCTGAACAATCATGTGACACTGAAGACTGGATTAATGGCTGCTGAAAACTCAGATTTGCATCACAGGAATAAATTATATTTTAAAATATATTCTAATAGAAAACAATTGTTTTATATTTTAATAATATTTTATAATATTACTGTATTACTGTATACATAACGTTATACAGTTTACTGTATTTTTTTATCAAATAAATGCAGCGTTGGTAAGCATAAGAGACTTCTTTCAAAAACATTTAAAAGATCCTACAACTGGCAACACATATTAGTCAGCAATTATAATTGTCAATTGAACATAAAATACGCAGAGATTTTGATCTTTGGTTACAACGCACAACCACTGCAAATACATGTTGCATCCTAAATGGAACTGGAGTAGATATAAACGGGAAGCCAAAAATCGTAACTGTGCAGCCCTGGTAGAGTTAACCTTAAACTTATTCAAATAATCATGCAGCCACATTCACAAAATGGGACCCTGGCCTTCATTAATAATGCATAATGTGATTTCATTGTTGACATCATTATAAACCGGCCATACCATAAACTAATAACAGCTCATATCTCAAAGTAAATGTAAAATTAAGCATCAATCCATAGCAGAGTCACATTTGCATCTCAAAATTTACAATTAACATCAACACAAATTGCCCATTTGTTACGCGAATATGCACAAGGTCTAATCAAGGAGAACTGCATCACGGATGCACCGCTATCATAGATGAAGGGCTCAATACTTCAGTGACGCACGAGACCAGAGAGGTGGGTTGACAGAATAGATAAAGCTCCCACGTCTACCCCAGCACGCCTGGCACTGTCCCATCCCATCCGACTGAACCAATCTCAGCCGATAACATCCATCAGTCAGGCATACTAAAACCTCCCATAAAGCCAGCCATCTCAGCCCGAGAGCCCAGGCCAAACTAATCAAACACAGCCCGCGACCTGCATTTGGAGATAGGGAGCGATTAATGACACGGCTGTGTTCGTCACGTAAGTCCCGCTTTATTCCAACTGGCATTTAGTGCAGAAGCTGGACAAAAGGAATAGAATAGTTAACGGTGACCAACCATTGCAGTATTGACTGGTGCTCACTGAGGAAAACATAAACACGTACAGATATCAAAGATATCCCCTCTATAGTGGAATATAGTTGAGACATGTTTGTTTATTTATAAATGAATGATGAAATTTAGAAGATCTGAGTATTGCATTAATTAATTAGAAGATCTGAAAATTGCACAATTTATTATTAAGAAGCAATATTTCTCCCATTATAACAAAATATTAAAATAAATGCAATGCACGACCTTTTTATATGCATTCTCAATCTGAACAATCATGGCTGTTACTTATAAAAATAAAACACCATCAAATACTGCAAATAACAAACATCAAAATAAACGTAAATAATGCAAAAGATATAATCGCCCAATAAACGGTCTGCTAGAACACATTTTACACATTTAAGTTGTAATTAAAACAAAGATTACTGCGAAGATTACTGTTTTACAAGAAAATGCTATTTCTGTCTTTTTACTTCAAAATTTCATGTTTAATTCAATTGTGCTACTTTCCGTTTATACAACCGTATATACAATATATAGACAATAGACGTGTGTGTGTGTGTGTGTGTGTGTGTGTGTGTGTGTGTGTGTGTGTGTGTGTGTGTGTGTGTGTGTGTGTGTGTGTGTGTGTGTGTGTGTGTGTGTGTGTGTGTGTGTGTGTGTGTGTGTGTGTGTGTGTGTGTGTGTGTGTGTGTGTGTGTGTGTGTGTGTGTGTGTGTGTGTGTGTGTGTGTGTGTGTGTGTGTGTGTGTGTGTGTGTGTGTGTGTGTGTGTGTGTGTGTGTGTGTGTGTGTGTGTGTGTGTGTGTGTGTGTGTGTGTGTGTGTGTGTGTGTGTGTGTGTGTGTGTGTGTGTGTGTGTGTGTGTGTGTGTGTGTGTGTTCAAACTGTATTAACCATTCACACCAAAGTGAAGTGAAAGTCGCTGCTGGTAACAGCCAGGTCTTACGATCGAATTCAGTACCTAATTTCCCAGACATATACTGTGCAGTCTTAAAGATCATATTTGCATATTTGAGGCGCTGGACAAAACTTTTACCCCAGTATCAGACTGCAGAAATGTCTAGAGATAATGAATATTCAAAACATTGGCCAGAAATCTGAAAAATGTCAGTGTTGACAGCTCGAGATCACGTGATCTGAGCTTGCGGGCACACCCGGTTAACAATCGTACTATGGTGAGGGATTACTTTTCATATTAACGAGGCTAGAAACTTCAGCCATACGTAGCATTAATGAGCTTCGCTTTCCTCTTCGCAAAGTTCTGAAGCAGCCTCAAGTGGGGTCTAATTAATATTCATGAACCACGCCTTCGTCATAGTAGGATTCGCTACCCCGGTAAACAGGTGTAGTTTTTTCAATAATTCTAATCCCTTGTCTCAAAGTAATCATATTTAAACAATCCACAGTGAATAATCGAATCTATACATTTCTTTTTATCTGTTTTTCAAACTTAAAAACAACACGTTACCTGTTCAATAATCTTCTTGTATCTTTGAGTGGCTTGATCGATCAAATCCCGTACCATCCAGTCGTCTTTACACGGGACGACAATCCTCGTTTCCCCGAAACTTACAGTAACTTTCATCTTAACTGCGTCATCAAACGTTCAAATATCCCCGTGGTTTGTTTACAGCAGTTTCTCTTAAAGCGAGCGCTGAAGAGACAACAGGTGTCATTGGTCAACTGTTACAGGTGATCTTCTTTCTCTTTAAAGTGCTACTAAAGCCAATATTAAGGCCATGAACGGAATAAGCGTCCAGTGATCATTCCAAACCACACTTTGAACAGGATTAAACAGTACTGGATGACAGAGAAAAGTCTCGATATATTTTTCCCGAGTTCGCGCGCGCTGAGGTCCAGAGTGAAACCGGAAGCGGCAGAGAGTGAATAACTCTGACTATCGTGATTGACGGGCGGCCTGCTTTAAGAAGCTATACAGGCTAAGTCCCCATAGAGAATCATTACTGCGGAAAGGAGGGTGTACTTTCACTGCTAAATGGCTTGCCAAAGAATGAATAAGTAGTACTAAAGATAGGGAATCTCACATGTTCTGAATCTAAGAGAATAAAAATAGAGCTTCTCCTTGCTTGTCAGTTAGTAATCTCTTATAATGACGTTTGTATAATCAAAATATCCAGAAATATCAAGACTAGAGATGAAATGTTTGACAGTCTTTAGCTTTTGGAGGAGATCTGCCTTTAAAGGATGGATGGATAAAAAGATGGATGGATAGAGTTTCTGTTTGTTTTGGAATTTGTTTCATTTTATTAAGTTTATAATAGGTTTTTTAATTCCAGGTTCCAGCTGTGACTACATGCCCCACTAATTGCCAACATGTTTTAAATGGTCTGGATCTTTTTCCTAGGAAACAACAGTGGAAATAGCTATTTTGTAGCAGAGACTTTAAGGTATGTATGCAGAAATTGATTATTAAACGTAAAGCTTTGAGAAATATTAACAGCATGGAGTAAAACATTTGACTACTAGGATGTGCAATCAAATTACATGTAAAGTGCATCTAAATTAAAGGGGGCCTATATGCAAAATTCACTTTTATAAGGTGTTTGAACACAGATGTGTATCCACAGTGTGTGTAAACAACAAGCCTATAATGGTAAAAATCCACCCAATCCTTTTTTTATAATCCCTATAAATCATAGACAGTCTCTCCAAACAAGCGGCTCCAGATTTTCCCCTACTGTGATGTCAAGCCCCGCCCACTGGTGACGATCTGCCCTATTAGCATAGATTCCACCCTGAGTGAACCGCACACAGTCCGCCATGTTTATATCATTGCCAGAGCAGCTAGTGATAGCCTATGTGTCAGCTACATAAACATTATAGCTGTTCTGTTGTTGGCTATAATAAAGAACATATATTCTCCATAAACTCCCGGCCTCAGAGCCACTGTGGACGCAGTGGATTCATCTTATTCACGAAGGAAAAGTGCCCAAGAAAATAGCTAAATTCGTATATGTTTGTGCAAATTATCACAAGACTGCTTTGCAAACAAGGGTCATTAAAGGACTTACAAAAGTTGATTCTCAAAGATGGATCAATACCAACTGTTCGTGATCCATCATCATATTCAGGACATGCAATACCGCACTTTATATTGTGAATGTGCTTGTTAGCACGTATCTTAATGTATTCACAGAGACCAGAGCTATGTTGTTATTTTTATTTTTAACCCGAAAATGCTCACCATCTGTATAATTTACTCATAAACGCACATGTATTGCTTCTTAAAATAAATAACGACATAGCTCTGGTTTCTGTGAATACAGTCAGAGACAATGGTAGCTTTAGCCACATTAGCCTTGCTGCATGCTATAAAGCACATTCAGAAAGGCGATTTGCACACATCCACAAAATATAAAGTGCAGTGCTTACATGTTCTGGATATGAAGTTGGATCACGAACAGTTGGTACTGATCCATCTTTGAGAATTCTATTAGCTGTGTGCAGAGCAGGACTTAGGGGGCCGGGGGCCCCTTGGCTTGAGGTTATGTTTGGGCCCTATACCCATACACTACAAATGCCCTCAACTAAAACATCATTATGGAGTAACACAAAATATGCAAAAATTTAAAATATGTTTTTGAGGTACAATTAATATGCAACATGTCTAGACTAGTCAAAGTTTAGATGTAATATTAAATAGTCATTACACTCTCAGAAATAAAGGTACAGCAGCTGTCACTGGGGAGGTACCTTTTCAAAAGGTACTTATTTGAACCTAAAGGGTCCATTTTGGTACCTTAAAGGTACATATTGGTTCTTAAAGTGTACATATTAGAACCTAATAGTTACAAAAGTGTACCTTTTGAAAAGGTACTGCCCCAGTGACAGCTGTTGTACCTTTATTTCTGAGAGTGTATAATACAATAAACCGGATATGTTCTCTCAGTTGAGAGATCAAAACCCTGAAGTTACACTGAGCTAAAAAAAGACAGAGATGTATTAGTATTATAAAAATGTATTGTCATAGCCTATATGTGTCCTCTTATGCCAGATTCTTAAATTGAATCAATAAATTCAATCCGAATAAAAATACGTTGGCTATTAACAATCAAATGAAATTACTATCAACAAAATCCATATATAGATTCTGCATGAATTATGTTAAGTTTTAACATTTTAATGTAGAAATATTAAATGATTGCAAAAATGAAATAATAAGCAACTTTTTTTAAATGTGAAACCACAACCGCCTGTGGCAGCAACTGTTTTAATGAGTGAAAATAATGTGATTGAATACGTGTGTCCTTCTTCTGTGTGAACTAATCATAAATACCAGTTTTTGCTGTTTGATTATGGCCTCGAAGGTCATAGTTGGAAGATGTTAGCCCCGGCTGGCTCCTTTAGCACTTGCATGCGCAGTGGAAATGCGGGCTAATAATTTCTGACTGGCATAACTGAACAAATTAAACAAACGTGAACAGGCAAAGGCGAGGCCCCCTACAAGGCGGGGCCCATGGGCTGCAGCCCAGTCAAGCCCAATGGTAAGTCCGGCCATGGCTGTGTGACTCACATTCTCCAGTTTTGTTACTGGAGTATCCGAAGCACGAGCTGTATAGGCTCCACCCTCTTCTGGAAGGGGGCGGGGAGAAGCAGCTCATTTGCTTTTTAGACACACACGAAAACAGCGTGTTTCTGCTCACACCCAAAAAGGGTAATTTTGGGCATGGTATAATAAATGATCTGTGTATTTTGAGCTGAAACTTCATAGACACATTCTGGGGACACCAGAGACTTAAATTACATCTTGTAAAAAGGGGCATAATAGGTCCCCTTTAAAGAAGAGAATCTTGTTTCCACAATAAACCTCTGGTTACCACTCACATCCACTATTATATAAATAACAAACTAAATTTCCAAAACTGTAGACTCTAGACTTTCCTTTTGAAAGTTTAGTTCACAGTCCCCAGGCTCTGCTTTGCAACATATTTAAAAGACAATGGGCTATTCTCAGAGGACTACTGTGTGTCCCAATTGGCAAGTGTTTCATTGATCCAATTATACTATCAACCTTCTTCTACACCCTTCCAGCCCTCTCATCACCCATATACATGAAGATGTGACAGCTTTATTCTTCTCACAGTTTGAATAAATTCTAAATAGCATTCATGTTCTGTAATTAGTTCAGATTAATTATGCGATATTTTTTATTGCTCCCCAGACTAGAAGACTTAAACTACTATTCAAATGTTTGGCATCAGTAAGATTTTTTTTTTTTTTTAAGAAGTGTATTATGCAAAGCTGCATTTATTTAATCAGAAATTCAGTTAAACAGTAATATTATGAAATATTTTTGAAATTTAAAATACATTTTTCCGGTTTTGATATAATTTAAATGTAATTTATTCCTGTGATGGTACAGCAGCCATTAATCTAGCGTCACATGATCCTTCAGAAATAATTCTAATATGCTGATTTGCTACTCAAGAAACATTTCTTATTATTATCAATGTTCAAACCAGTTGTGCTGCTTCATATTTTTGAGGAAACCGTGATAAAGGATTTTTTTTTGACGAACTGAAAGTTCACAAGAACAGCATTTAAAATAACAATTTTTGGTAACAATGTAAAAATCTTTACTGTCACTTTTGAACAATTTAGTGCATTCTGGCTGAATAAAAGTTTTTTTTTTTTTTTTCAAACAAAATCTTACTGACCCCAAACCCTTATATGGTATTGTCTGTGTTTAGACAAAGTTACTGAACCCTTTGAATAGTAAACAGTTCTTGTATTATATACACCAATATGACAACAATACACTGGATATAAGCTGGCACTGCCCCTTAAGTCCTAGGCCATCCCTTCATTATAAAAGGAGATGCCAAACTGTGCCATCTGGAGGGGTGACTGTGCCAGCCAAAACCCAGACTTGTCTCTTTCTGTTATCCGATTTTTCATCTACGCAATTCAACAGCACATTTAATGGTAGTATTACCATAACCATTTGGAGAAAGTTACAGTTTACAATCCTGTTCCTCCCCATAAAATATAATGGGGAAAATATAGCGCAAAATGTTTTTGGAACATTGATTCATTTAGGAAATGTAGATGGTCTCACAGCACATGAGGTTTATGAGGCACACATTTAAAGCGAGTATGACAGATGTGTCAAACATGAAAAATACTACTTAGCCAGCACACTGGAGTTAATGGAGCTTGTGTAGCAATCCGGTAACCATTATAACTATAAAACAGCGTGCTTCAAATGCTCAGACTTGTTTAAGCATGAGAGCATTTAAAAAATCTCTAGGGTATCAAGCAATCGTTTAACATGATGGCTACAATCAGCGGGAAGCGCTAACATAAATCAACTATAAGTCCTTACATAAACAAACCTTTCACTGCCAATTAACTTTTCATTGTCTACAGCTATTGCTAAGTGCTCTCATTTGTGTCATATCATTTATTTGCATAAATTATTTTCTTGTTCCATGTTGTTTTAATGGCTACAAGGTGATTAAGTTGAATTTGAAGTTTAAGTAGCTGAAGTGAAATAATATAAGTAAAAGATTTTCCCTTGTTTGACCTGACATCACAAAAGGTTTTTCTTTTATTATTTTAATTTCTTTAAAAAGCAAACCAATTTATTACCTTCTGGCAATGTGTGAAAAAATAATTATGAAAAGATAATGATGGTCAGCCAACTGTCTTCGGCACATCTTAGGCCAGTACTATCTTGAGTAAATTTGGTGAAACCAAAATCCAGAATGTCAGTCTGAAGTCATTCTAATGCTCCAGGACTCCACTGAAACCCAGTAAGAGCTGCTTTCTCCAAATGAGTAACATTGGGAACAGAAGTGAATCCTCCCAGGGGGTCCCAGTCTGTCAACATTTCCTCAGGGTGGCCAAGCGCAATTATCCAATATGCCATGAAGAATTTTTAAAAAATGGAAAAAGAACAACCAATAGTTTTATTGCATCAACAGTCATTAGAGCAAAATCAAAAAGTTTCAAGGCAAATGTAAAAAATTATCAGTGACAGTGTTGGAGTGGGAGACAGATCTCTTGTAGAAAAAATGAATGGGAGAAATTCAAAACATTCAAAATGGCAGCTGTTTGAAAGGAAGTCTCGCCTTTCAGTTAAAAAAGTCAGTTGTTTGGTCTTTTTGTACTCCTAAAGGAAAAGTTCACCCAAAAATGAAAATTTTGGGATCACATTCATGTCAACTGTTTTTGTGCATGTAATGAAAGTCAGCAGGTTCCAAATATATGATTTTTACTTATGACTTTCCAACATCATGACTTTCATTGTATGGGCCAAAAAAAATAAATAAAAAAATACATACACACGTGCACACATGTTTTGAGACATTTTTTCAAAATATATTTTTATGTGTTCCCACAGATAAGAAAACCATACCGTTTTTCTAACCATAACTAAATATAATATTTTTCTGTAAATTTGTTGTAATAAAAATAGAGTGTTATTATATTCTTTTGTTTATCATTAGAATAAATTTGCTCAATTCTGCACAGGAACTCAAATGGATCATTGCATCATTTCAATAAATGAACAATATCAAATAAAACTGCACAGGTTTAAAATTACACAAATGTGAGTAAACTACGAATTTTCATTTTGGGGTGAATTATCCTTTTAAATCGATTCGTGCTTAAACTAACACAAACTGATTGATTGCCAAACCTTTTGGCAAAATTTTGATGTTCAGATGAGTCAAAAATGAAATGTCTTGGACAACATGTCTGAAACAAATAGCTGTAAGCAGACACTGCATTCCATATAGCCAACATCAACTAAAACTCTACATGGTGGTGATGGCGTCATAGTGTGGGAATGCTTTTCTGACTCTTGCTGGCTCACTCTGTTCCAGCACATTCTGAAGGAAAATCTCCCATCATACATCTGAAACTGAAGTTAAGCAGAGTCAGCACGTCAATAATTTACAACACAGAAAGGAAATCTACATCAGAATTTTACAAAATGAAACAAAAAGTATTAAAACTATTCAAGATGCTGAAACAAGGAGTTCCTGGATGTTCCGTTGAAAGCTAAAATTCCAACAAAGTGATATGAGAAACCAATATCAAATTTCAGAAGGCCGTCATTGCTGTTGAAGGCAGTGCGACCAGTTGTGTGAGGGAGGAATTACATTTCACACAGTGGACACAGGTGTTTGAAAACATCATTGAATCATTTAGTAAAAAAGAAGCATTATTTCTTCAGTACGCTTCCCTTTATCTTATACAATTTTTTATTAAAATAAAAAAAAGAAATAAGCCGCAAAAGATCAAAACAATAAGGAAGCTCATATTTTTTCATGGCACTGTTGTGGGAGCGTAATATCATTTTACCACTCTCATTTTGTGTGGCGGAAAAGTATTCATTTCACGCTTATAACCTCGGTCTGTAGTGTTTTAATTAATTCGGCTTGATTAAATGGCTTATTTCGATTGTACTGGTAAGTATGAAAGTAGTAAAGAACTATTCTGCAGCTGCTAGACTGTAAGCATCATTTCAGTGAGTTCATGGAGAGGGCAACAGAAAGAATGAGACTTGGTTTTGGTTGAAGAAAATCTGTTTTATCTTTTCCTTATTGCGAAATAACATGCTCAGTAGGGATAGAGGCCTGCATGCAAAAAATAGCTTGTTTAAACAAATGTTCATTTCATGCTGTTCATCAAAAACATCTTTAGTGCTTTATATACATGGTTTGCTTGAAGTAAAAGGGATTATTATGGGCTGAGTTCAGAATGGAAAAGCATACTTATGGAAAAAGGTGGTGTTACCTTCTTTGAAATAAAAATGGTTATTTGGCATTTTTAATGTTTAGCTGCTTATATTTTAACAATCAAACCATTTTTTTTTTCAAAAGTAAACATTTGTTGTAAAAAATATTATTATTTTATTATTTTGTTTATTGTTACAAAAAAGACACAAACATCTGCACAGGAACTCGAGTGAACCTAGTAAATTTTACAAATAATTGCGAAGAAACTATAAACAAAAAACAAACTTGGAATCACAAGATTAAAAGTCGCAATTATCTGTTTTTTTTATTATTGGCAGCAACTGGCAATTCATATTGAATTAAATGTGAAATTTTGAAGTATAAAGACAGTATTTTTTTCATTATACATATATAATAAAACCTTTTTTGCTGTAACTAGGCTACAATGACTTTTTAAAGTTGTTCTAAAATAGGAACCAAAGCACAATTCGCTATTAGTCCTACAGATTCAGTTTTCTATCGAAAGGTAACTCTCATTGCATTGTCTTAGATGACCTATGGGGAAAACTCCTGTTTTACTCTGGTACTGAAGCCTGATTTGTTCACATTTGTGTAGCTGCACAAACTAATGGCGCTCTAGCCCGCCAGAATGGGTGGGGCCACCCTGGCTATATAAGCCGCCTCAGGGTGCCATCTCATCAGAATCTTGTCCTTCAGCGACGAGACCATCTCTTTGCTGACTCTGCGACAAAGCCGAAGAAGCCGAAGCTAGAAGCTCAACCTGCTCAACGCTCCCCGCCGTAGAAGAAGCCACCAGCAACGGAAGAGATTCCCCTGTGGCCATCCAGCGCCTAAAAGAGCAAATAAGTGCAAATTTCCTGAGCAAATTTCAGCAGTGTTGTAGCAAATGTCGCTTTGCGAATGTAGCTTGTGCAAGAACCTCTTGCACGATGCAGACGGTCACAGTGAGTGTGTCGCCTCTCTGGGGATCGCCCACGCAGAGGCTGCGCTCACCGAGGCTTTATGTTCTCATTGCGAGAACATGAATCTCGCCCGTCTTCACTCACGGATCGCCTTCTTCCATGAAGGCGGTCCTCCCCGCTCTGCTCTCCCGGCTCCTTTCTCTCCTAAGAGCTCGCGCTCCTAAGGGGCTCGCGTGTGAACTCCTCTACTGCAGCTGCTCTCACCACCATTTCTCACCACAGCTGCTCTGACCAGGTTCCCCCTCTCGAGGAGACAGTAGCTGCACATCTATGTCCACCGTCAAACCGCGGGCTTAAGTCTTAAGCCCTGCACGATGACGTCAGCCCTGGGCTTTAACAGCGCCCCTGGATGGCCAGGATGTACCCCTTCCCGAAGCACCAAGGTCCTCGCCTTCCTGTAGTGCAGGACCCAGAGCCTCAGAAGCCGTCCTGATCTGCTTGCAGAGAGGAAGAGGAGAGGGCCAGTTCTCGATGATGCCGGAACCCCGTCAAAGAAAGCTTGCGATCATTCCCCACCTCTTTGAACACTTCTGAGTGGTGGAGGTCTTTTAACAGGGCACGTCCTGCAAGTTCAGTATATGACCCAACAAACTACTGCTGTGATAGCGGATCCACTTACATTAAAGAGCAAAGAACCTCTTGCCACCCGGCTGTTGGCTTGGAAAGCCATCCCCGGCATGTCAAGCTGCATTCTAAAAACCATAGAATGAGGCTACTCACTCCAGTTTGCTCGCAGGTCGCCTGGTTTCAAAAGCATTGTACAGACTTCGGTGCAGGACAACGAAATGTTTGTTCTCCGGTCCGAAGTACAAACACTGCTTGCAAAGGGTGCCGTAGAAACAGTCCCTTTAGCAAACAGCGAGTCGGGTTTTTACAGCCGATACTTCCTCATTCCCAAGAAAGACAGCGGGTTCAGACCAATACTCGATCTCAGACATCTGAACCGTGCCCTCATGCAATGGCCATTCAGAATGTTAACGTTGAAACAGATCCTCGCGCAAATTCGCCCTGGGGACTGGTTTCTGTCTGTGGATCTGAAAGATGCTTACTTTCACATCCAAATAGCGCCCCGTCACACGTTCTTGAGATTCGCTTTCGAGGGAGTGGCCTATCAATACACGGTCCTTCCGTTTGGACTGTCCCTGGCCCCTCGCACTTTTACGAAGTGCATAGCCGCGGCTCTTTCCCCCTGAGGCAGATGGGAATCCGCATTTTGAACTACCTCGACAACTGGCTACTGCTAGCCGAATCAGAATGGGAACTTACCGCTCACAGGTCATTGTTGCTCAACCACCTCCTAAAGCATCTTGGGTTGAAAATCATCTCAGCCAATAGTCTTCTGACTCCCAGACAGCGAGTCACCTTTCTGGGGTCAGTTATAGACTCAAATGCGAGCTTGGATTACACCAGAACACTTTCTGAACATACAGCTAGTGGCAGCGTCATTCAAGCTGGGGACTCTACGTCCCCTCAGGGTATTTCAGAGGATGCTCGATCTCATGGCGGCCATCTCGGGCCGGGGTGCTCTGTACGAGGGAAACCCGGTGTATGGCTCCTGGTTGACCCACGAGCAACGCATACATATCAACTGCCTTGAAATGATGGCGGTTTGTCTGGCTCTGAAATCCTTCCTGCCAGCCTTGAAGGGGCACCACGTCTTGGTCCACTTGGACAACACGACAGTGGTAGCCTGTATCAACAGCCAAGGCGGCCCACGTTCCCTTTACAGGATGACTCGATGTCTCCTGCTTTGAGCACAGAGCAAACTCCTCTCACTACGAGCGGATCATGTGACGGGCAGACTGAACCAGAGAGTGGATATGTTATCCAGAGACAATGTAGCTCCGGGGGAAAGGAGACTACATCCCCAGACAGTTCAGATGATTTGATCAGTTTTAGGCAGGGCAGAGGTCGACCTCTTCGCCTCTAAAGACAACAGTCACTGCCCAATCTATTTCTTGAGACAACGGGATGCTCTGGCCCATGATTGGCCCAACACGTGTTTGTATGCCTTCCCTCTGATTGCTCTACTACCCCAGGTTATCAGGCAAGTCATGGAAACAAAATGCTCTCTTCTCCTTGTGGCCCCTCTCTGGAGGAACCAGGTCTGGTTCCCAGAGATGATCCAGCTGCTGTCTGCAGCCCCGTGGTCAATACCACTTAGGAGTGACTTTCTCTCGCAAGCACAGGGCAAAATTTGGCACCCCCAGCCAGAGCTGTAGAGCCTTCATGTTTGGCCCCTTGATGGGAGTTTCATGTGATTTTCAATTTCATGTGACGTGTCCCACGTGCTAACCTTTCTGAAAGAGTTGTTGGATAAGGGTCGCACCCCATCCACACTTAAAGTCTATGTGGCAGCCATCCCAGCGAATCATTCTCTCGTGGCTGGCCGGACAGGCAGAAACTACTTGGTCATTAAGTTCCTCAGAGGTGCTTGGAAATTAAACCCTCCTCGCCCTAGGACCGTGCTGACGTGAGACTTGTCTGTAGTCCTAAAGGCCCTCAAGGAGCCCCCCTTCGAGCCGCTTCACACAGCCGGCTTACGGGTCATGTCGCTCAAAACCGCTCTGCTCTTGGCCCTAGCATCGGTCAAGCGGCTAGGTGACTTGCAAGCCCTGTCTGTCATCGCTTCCTGTCTTGAATTTGGACCCAACAACTGTTACTGTTACTTTCCCAAGGTGCTCTCCACTCCATTCAGAGGCCAGGTTATTTCCCTGTTAGCCCTCCCCGTGACGGACGGTGAGCTGGGTCCCAACTTATTGTGCCTTGTTTGGGCACCCATGGTGTACATTGAATGCTCTGTCATTTAGACAAACGGAGCAGTTCTTTGTGTGCTTTGGAGGCCGTTCTAAAGTGCTGCCGGTTACAAAGCAAAGATTATCTCACTGGATAGTAGATGCTATAGCCCTGGCTTATGCCTCAGTTGGCTTGCAATGCCCTATAGGTGTGAGGGCCCATTCCACCAGAGGAATGGCCTCCTCCTGGTCTTGGTCCAGTGGAATCTCTATCGGAGAGATTTGTGTGGCCACCAGCTGGCCGCCGCCATCTACCTTCATTAGATTTTATAATTTGGATGTCCCTGCCCTGCAGATATTATCTGCTTAATATCTTCCCATTTTCCTCCTTAGGTGTAAAGGGCTATATCAAGTAGACCTCAGTTATACTTGGGTCTCTTCTGTGGCTCAGGCTTACGAAGCCCTCACTGAATATTCCTGGGTTGAGCTTGTAGAGCAGGCTTAGTTCTGCATCTGCTCATAGCATTGCGCTACTGGATGCGTTTGCCATAGGTCATCTAAGACGACACAACGAGAGTTACCTTTCGATAGGGAACGCTCTGGTTACTAACGTAACCTCGGTTCCCTGAGATAAGCTGCACGCGAATTGATGACTGTCACTTCAGTCGAGTGATTCTGATGAAATGGCACTCTGATCCTGCTTATATAGCCAGGCAGCCCTGCCCATTCTGGTGGGCTAGAGCGCCATTGGTTTGTGCAGCTACACAAACATGAACAAATGAGGCTTCAGTACAAGAGTAAAACAGGAGTTTTTCCCATAGGTCATCTAAGACAACGCAATGCTCGTTCCCTTATCTCAGGGAACTGAGGTTACGTTAGTAACCGGAGCGTTTTTACGCATACACTATGAGATGGAGGTGGCGAGCACATTTAGAGTTCACGCTTTCACTGTGTGAGTTAGTCTATTAAAATACATTTACAATTTCCTCAAAATTCAAGATAAGGGGGCAAATATGCCCCCGTATGACTTTTATATCTCTTTTACATTAATATAATATAGTTAATTTCTCAAGAAGAGTAGGCTACAGTTTTTTCTCCAAATATCAGTATATGATTGCAAATGTGACATTGATTTTATAAAACAGTCCAATAAACAAGAAATTAATATTAATTGACTTACAATTTAGACACAAGTTCCAGTTTTTGCTCTATTTTTTTATCAATGAAAATAGTTTAAAACAAAGCCACAGCATAATTGTTTTGCGTCTCCGAGCAACACATGACGGTGTTTCGTTTCTGAATCAATAGTTCATTTTTCACATCCATAGCAAGCATTTTGAGAGGTGTTTTGACAATTCAGGGGGCAAATATGCCCCCGTATGTCTATTAAAATACATTTACAATTTCCTCAAAATTCAAGATAAGGGGGCAAATATGCCCCCGTATGACTTTTATATCTCTTTTACATTAATATAATATAGTTAATTTCTCAAGAAGAGTAGGCTACAGTTTTTTCTCCAAATATCAGTATATGATTGCAAATGTGACATTGATTTTATAAAACAGTCCAATAAACAAGAAATTAATATTAATTGACTTACAATTTAGACACAAGTTCCAGTTTTTGCTCTATTTTTTTATCAATGAAAATAGTTTAAAACAAAGCCACAGCATAATTGTTTTGCGTCTCCGAGCAACACATGACGGTGTTTCGTTTCTGAATCAATAGTTCATTTTTCACATCCATAGCAAGCATTTTGAGAGGTGTTTTGACAATTCAGAGCCATACTCATACTCAGTGTCATACTCATAGACATATATATATTTTATTTTATTAGACATGTGTATTTTATATGCCCATGGTCATACTGCCAGTCTCTGTTCAGAATTAATTGGTTCATGGAAATTGGTGGTCTTCTTTTTAATATGTGGCTCCAGTATTGCTAGCAAAGAATCAAACTGAATGAATGAATGAATGAATAACTCAATGACTCACTCATGCAGTGATTTGGTGCCACTTACTGGCGATTTTAAGTTTATATTTAAAGTAGCCTATATTTTCCCTTTTTTCTCCCAAATTTTAAATATCACTATTGAACCTTTTTTTTTTTAAACATCAAAGCATTATTTATGCATTTTAACTGCATGTTAACTGCCTTCATGTCTGTGTGAATGCATCTAAATGCCACCTCAGATGTAGATTCTGCAGATTCTGTGCCACCTCTGCATGGCAAAGACAAATTTTGTTGATGCTGATTTCATTCAATTTGTAGCCCTATAGTGTTTTACTATTTGAATTTATTGATTGAATTTAAGAATTTGACACAAAAGATGAAGCATACATTTAATTATCTTAGAAAAAATTGGCCTTATAAAGGTAAAATGCATAAAAGGTAAAAATCCATGTAAACTTATTGTAAAACGTAATTTCTGTTACTCCTGCCACCGCACAGAATATGAAGAATATTAAAAGCTTTGGGAGTCAGCTGTCCACGGCAGTCCTAAATCTGTCAAAGTACCAGTACAATAACACACTCAGCAAAATATCATCTAATTATCGTTATTTACAAAATTCCAGAAAAAATTGAGATATCATTTTTTGTCATTATCGCGCACCCCTATGTTATGCTATTTCAAAAGCAAAGAAAGTGTAATGTAGGTTTGAAGGATCAAATGTACTTTCGTAAGGGAGCACCTTCGTTCACTAGCCCTTCCTGTTTTAGGTGGAACTATGTGGTTTATTCTCTGTGAACCTAGTGAAGCAAAGGGAACAGATCAGTTTGATACACTGTCTGTTCATAAAAAATAAAAAAAAGCTTCCTTTATTTTATCTCATGACGAGGAGAGTTTGACTGGACATGACTTCCCCACAAGGCAGTTCTGCTCTCCTTATCAAACCAACAAGAGAGATAGTTTAAACATCAGAGAAATGATATATACAAGGCCTGTTTTAAACTTCCCAGGTCAGTGATACCAAATTATGAAGTACTAGAGTACAAGATGTATGTTTATTTATCATGTAAATTCTTCATGCATGGTTGAGCTCCACATTCCTTGCATTAGTATGCATGCACATGACTTGCGTTGCACTCAGTGTGGGCGTATTTAATTGCATCTTGCGTGTGTAAGAACGTTTGAGCACAAACAAACAAACCTGATTGCATTTTCAGAGGTTACCGAAAGCCTTTTCTCAGAAGATCTTTGCAGACGTTGTCTTGGCTCTCATTCAATCATTCTCATCAGTCTCTCCTCCACATCTGCCCAGTATCTTCCATTTAATCCATCACCGGCCCCTACAGACACAGAGCACTTTCCCAAAGCAGAAGACGTATTGTTTGAGAGGCATATGCTCATTACGCACAGTTATGGCAGGCTGGGGTTGGATGTGTCAGGATATGACAGGTTTGTGCAAACAGACGGGATTGTGTTATCTGTTTTTATTGCCTAATCTGGGCTTTGGTGGGTAATAAGTGATGTTTTAACAATCCTAAATCAATTTCCACCTCATAACCAAAAAACAGACGGGGATCCCAAATCTATTTGCCTTGAACCAACCATGTCTGGAAAGAAAACAGCTTAGCTTAGGGGTGACAGCAGATATTGGATATTAAGAAGATCTGTTAGTTTCCTATTTAGCTCCCTTTTTTATTTGACTTGATTTTCTTTTTTTTTTCCTTGTAACTTTTATAAAACTTATTAAAAAAATGTGAGACTAAGTTGAGTTGATACTTAAATATCTGTTTTTTATAATATATTTAAAAACTCACACTTGATCACTATTTCTATACTTCTAATATTTTAGTGAATTTTGGGTAAATATTGTGTTAAATGAATTAAATTGAATAGAATGTGTTTGGTAAATTACATTTTTATAGTTATACACACACACACACACACATACACACACATATAGACATTAAATAGTAGGGAATGTATTAGGTAAATATATATTTTTATTTAATATATTTGCATATTTGCTTATATTAACTGATATTTCAAAATGTATCAGTTGTATCTGATATTTCCATCAGAAATCATTCTAATATGCTGATTTCGTGCTTAAGAAAGTTATAGTTTTGAGGTTATCTATATGAGGTTTTCTTTTACTATATATATTGAAAAACTGTGAAAAAGACTGTTTTGTTTTTAACGGTCCATTATGAGCTCTCAGGGAAACCCGTGTGGGCGACTATGTCAGAGATCTGTTCCTTTAATCACAAACCCATGAACAAAGCATCCTTTAAGCAATGAAAACAGCCTTTAACCATGTCTACAAATGGCCAACACAAAGCCCCTCTCTGTTCATGGCTGATCAAAGTCAAAAAGAGATTGTTAGGCGAAGAGGTGCGTTTGGGGTTACATTCTTGACCCTGGATTGTAAACGCAATTACAGCTCCAGATTCATTACTTTAATAGCCAAATATATCATCCTGTCTTCGTTAAAAATACAAAAGTCCATTGACACCATCTGAAAATGCAAGTTTGAACAAGAAAAATAAGTTTCCATGATACAGTTCTGAAAATCCTGAAAAAGTACACAACTAAGCCTTATTGAATTCCTTTGAGAGACAAAAAACTGACTAGTGAACGTTAGATTAGATTAACTGAATTTAATTGACCTTATACTCAAGTGTCAATGTTTACACAAATTGGTTATAAAGTCACAAAAATAAAAGTTTAAATGTTGGTCTGTTCACACTAAGCTACTGTAGTGATTTAGAAATGCACAGTTTTTTAAATAAACTATCATTGTATTAAATTATATTATATATAATTCTATTAATTATATAAAATCTGTACCTGACAATAAATAAAGAATGACAGAATAAATCAAATAAATAATTTTCCACAGCTTACATGAAAAAAAAAAAA
>NW_015638932.1:981150-983940 GCF_001515625.1 Sinocyclocheilus rhinocerous
AAAAAAAAAAAGATTTTTCGACCTGCCCTGTTAAAAATGAAAAAGGAAATAAGCTACAACCTAAAATCTTAACACTTTGACAGGTGCTAAGACAGAAAATCTAGCATTAACGCAGACTTACACCTGTGCCTAATGGATCAAATTAGCGGATTGTCACAAATCTTTCCCCACCTCGCTGCTGTCTCGCTCAAACTGCAATTTCCGCTACATTTGGGGAGCTGCTTAATTAAAGTTCATTATGACATGCTAACACTTAGCAAAGAGTGAACGAATCCTGTGATGAAAAACTATGGCAATTCCGGAGCGAGCACAACATCCTAATTTCCCGATTAATTGCTGCAAATGTCTAACAGTGATTTGGGCAATTATGAGATACATTTCGAACAATGCAAACAGGGTTGAGGTAATACCGCTAATAACAGGAATTGGCTTGGTGAGGTTGTGATGAACTTAAATTGAGGGGTAACACGATTGTCGAGCCGAGGGAACAGCTGGCTGGCGTGAAAACTCGCTGGTTTAATATGACTGAATGGCACTGTTCATTTATCACAATGAAAAACCTTGTTGGACTTTGAAACACATGCTCACCACATTCACTGACGATGCTACGCTAATACATTCTTCAGCTTTTTGGAGCCAGCTGGATGCTTAACGCTGTCATAGTAGCTTACTTTATTCATTTACCACACCTCACGGAATTATACTATGCTGTATTTCTCTTTTAATGGCTCCTTTGAACTGTTTTGGTTGTACTTGTTCTGCAAGTCTCTTTATATGTTGTAACGCCTGACAGGATATTCTAAAAGTACTAAAGCTAAACTAGCATTTAAAGTCCGCGTGAACCGGAAGTTGCTGCTGACTTTATTTCAGTGTAGTGACGTATTTCCAGCTGAAACGGAATATTGAATAGAGGGCATGGTTTTATTTTTGCGCTCCTCCTCTCTGTCTCTCACTCATAGCAATCTAACGGTTAGAGGGGTGTGTTTAAGGATATTCTGCCCAAGCCGTCAAACTGACGTCATCAGAGAAGGAATGCCATTCCAGAGCGGAAGTAAATGTTCAGATTTTGATTAAAGATTACGAAGACAAACAATTTTTTTCAGCGGATTAACTTGCACGGATTAATTGTTCACATCATTACTAGCAATGTGTGCTAGTAAAGTAAATAAAGTCCATTTTGATTTCATGCGGACTTAAAGTTTTCCAAGTTGCACTCTAAAAAATCCTGGGTTATTTTTTCAACCCAAATGCTGGGTTGAGCCTTTTGGGTCATTTTTTGGGGGGTTATTTTTTCATTGTTTGGGTGGTTTTGTGTTACCCAGCTCCTGGGTCAGATGTAACAACTCATTGTTTGGGTAGTTTTTGTTTTACCCAGATCCTAGGTCAGACTCAACCTGGTTGAGTTATTTATCACAGGGTTCCCTTTCAAGGGAACTTCGAACTGCGTCCTCTAGGGGTCGCTATGGGGAACGCCTCGTCGTGACCCGTGTCTGAAGCATACATTGAAAAAACACCAACAACACGTTGGCCGGCGACAGCCCATGACGTCACTACCGGTGCGACTATAGTATAAATAGGCGCCGGGAGAACATATCATTCTCTTCTTCGTCTTCACTGACCGTTTTGTTTGAAGCGTGCATTTCCGTGGTAAGAGCGATCTATATTCCTGTCGTTATGGCGAGCACTAGCAAAGCGTTTAGAGGGTGTGTGCATGACACCTGATGACACACACGATCTCGGCGTTGTTTGTTTGGGCAAAGAGCACGGACGCGATGTCCTTGAGGGGGCAATCCGCGTTCATTGCGAGCGTATTTTAATGAAAAGCTCCGCTCTCGTTTGTCTCTCTTTTCGAGGAAAGGGGGGCAGCCATCTGCTTGCTGCGGCTCAGGACCCACCACTGCTGAGGCACGGAGGAGGATGGGCTCGTGGGGATCGCAGGTGGATCCGGCTGATGAGTTTAAAAAGGGGTTTTCCCTCTCACGCTCGTCGGCTGTGGACGAGAGTAAGCTGCTGGAGGATGATGTTATTTCTTTAACATCGTTTGATCCGGGGGCCGGTGCTCTGCTGGGTTCGGCCCAGTAAGAGTAACCATGGTTCCCTGAGTAGGGAACGAGACACTGCGTCCTCTAGGCTTCCTGCCATGCTTCGAATGCAAGCTTCAGACGAAGAAGTGAATGACATGTTCTCCCGGCGCCTATTTATACTATAGTCGCACCGGTAGTGACGTCATGGGCTGTTGCCAGCCAACGTGTTGTTGGTGTTTTTTTAATGTATGCTTCAGACACGGGTCACGACGAGGCGTTCCCCATAGCGACCCCTAGAGGACGCAGTGGTTATATGCAAATACCAAGGTGCGGTGTGAGTCGCCTAAAAGAGTGTCGCATCGGTCTTTTCGCATGATGGAAAGGCCTGATGCCTTGCATAAAACGCGCACTTTCTAAAATCCACAGTAGTGGTAAGTGTGCACGCTGAGCGCACAGCAACTTTAAAAATGTAACTGGTTTCCAAACAAACATGTTCTTATCTTTTTTTGTTTTGTTTTTGGACACTCTGCTAAGCTGTGGAAACTTCTCTCCTCTTCTCCACTAATTACTTGGGTTTATGTATAAACATACCCAGTCACAAAAATATAAAAACTATCCCATGACTTTATATCACTTTTTTCTTTTAGGATTATGAAGGGCTCACATACTGTCCATTTTTGCTTTTGGCCTTCATAAACATAATTATTTTTACACAAACACATGGACACACTGTAACTCTAAACTCAATTGTGTATTTCAGATGTAT
>NW_015638932.1:984119-984463 GCF_001515625.1 Sinocyclocheilus rhinocerous
TGCTGTGCCTGCTCCTCCAGAGCACCCTCCAGTGCCAGCACCACGTAAGTGCTACCCTGATCCCCAGTTCAGCCCAGGAAGGGTTCCTGATCCCCAGTTCAACCCAGGGAGGGCTCCTGATCCTGAGTTAAGCCCAGGGAGGGGTTCTGTTTCCCCGTTCAGCCCAGGAAGGGCTCCTGTTCACGAGTATAGCCCAGGGAGGGCCCCTGTTTCCCCGTTAAGCCCAGGGAGGGCTCCAGATCCCCAGTCAAGCCCAGGGAGGGCTCCAGTGTCGGCTCCAGCCCCAGAGCTCGCTCCAGTGTTGGCTCCAGCCCCAGAGCTCGCTCCCGTGCCCGCTCCTCGTA
>NW_015638932.1:984489-984797 GCF_001515625.1 Sinocyclocheilus rhinocerous
CGCTCCAGTGTCGGTTCCAGCCCCAGAGCTCGCTCCAGTGCCCGCTCCTCGTAAGTGCTTTCTAGAGCGCCATCTAGTGCCTGCTCCTCCAGAGCGCCCCCCAGGATTCCTAGATTTCCCCAAGATTTGCCATATACCCGTGGCCGAGCCAGTTAAGGCCACGGAGGATCCGCCATGGCAACCTGAACTGCCTGCTCCACCATGGCTCCCTGATCCGCCCTGGAGACTCTCCTTGTCTCCGCCCTGTTCCTGTCCTGCACCAGCCTCCAGGGTGCCCGCCCCCCCTCCCGTATTGTCATGGCGCGGGA
>NW_015638932.1:984855-986184 GCF_001515625.1 Sinocyclocheilus rhinocerous
CTGAGCTGCCTGCTCCACCATGGCTTCCTAGTCTGCCTGCACCGCCATGGCGCCCCGAACTCCCTGATCCGCCCTGGAGGCCTTCCTTGTCTCCGCCCTGTTCCTGTCCTGCACCAGCCTCCAGGGTGCCCGCCCCCCCCCTCCCCGATGTTACTGTTACGGCGCGGGACATGCCGTCCGGGAGGGGGGCGATCTGTAACATGTTCGTTTCCATGCCCCCATTTGGTCTTCCTGTTCCTGCTCCCTGATTGTTTGTTATTTGTCCCAGGTGTTTCCTATGTTTATGGTTTCATCAGCTCCAGGTGTGTCTCGTCTTCCCATTAGCCTGTTCAGTGTATTTAAAGAGTGTTCTGTTCCCTGTTGGTTTGTCCGGTATTGTTGATGTCTACTCCTTTGTGCTACGTGTGATTCCCCGTGAAATGAATAAATTCCTTGGTTTTTGTACTCCTGGTCTCCTCGCTCCGTGTTCCCGCTCTGTGAATAAATTCCTTGTTTTTTGTACTCCTGGTCTCCTCGCTCCGTAGCAACCTGTGACAGAATACCGGACCAAACAAATAATGAGCGGCGACTTTTCCTCGCGTTTGTTTTTTCCACCTTTTTGAGAAGTTTTTTGTTTTCCTTGTTTTCCCCGCGGCTATGGAAATTGCTGCTCGGTTCTCCGCCTTAGCTCGCCTAGATCTCCCTTTTGTCGAGTATTCCTGGGAGTTCTGCAGGCTCGCCATGGCAACGGCCCTCGATGACGCCACCATTAATGCTCTGTTCTGGCTCGGGGCCAACTACCATCGCCCCGTGGACCTCCCAGACACCACGGGACTGAGCTGGAGGGAAGGATGTGCTACGTGTGATTCCCCGTGAAATGAATAAATTCCTTGGTTTTTGTACTCCTGGTCTCCTCGCTCCGTGTTCCCGCTCTGTAGCAACCCGTGACAGATATTGAATTTATGGTCCATTTTGTTAGATTTTTTTTTTATTACTAGGGTTTACATAAACATACCCAGCTATCCCATGACTTCGTATTACTTTTTCTTTTTAACATTGTGAAGTGCTCACATACTACCTTTGGCCTTCATAAACCATTGTTTTCACATAAACAAATGAAAGGAGACAAACTGTATATCTAAACTCAATTGTGCATTCCACCCGTCCGCGGCTTACTCTAGCTCGCCGGCCGTTAATATGGCAAGCCCTACGAACATTAATATGGCAAGCCCAACGAACATTAAGGTGACAAGCCCGTCAAGCGTTCATGTGGCCCCAGTGTCGGCTCCAGCCCCAAAACTCACTCCAGTGCCAGCTCCTCGAAAGCGCTTTGCTGTGCCTGCTCCTCCA
>NW_015638932.1:986533-1041066 GCF_001515625.1 Sinocyclocheilus rhinocerous
TTATTTGTCCCAGGTGTTTCCTATGTTTATGGTTTCCATTGATCCCAGGTGTGTCTTGTCATCCCATCATCCTGTTCAGTGTATTTAAAGAGTGTTCTGTTCCCTGTTGGTTTGTCCGGTATTGTTGATGTCTACTCCTTTGTGCTACGTGTGATTCCCCGTGAAATGAATAAATTCCTTGGTTTTTGTACTCCTGGTCTCCTCGCTCCGTGTTCCCGCTCTGTAGCAACCCGTGACAGATATTGAATTTATGGTCCATTTTGTTAGATTTTTTTTTTATTACTAGGGTTTACATAAACATACCCAGCTATCCCATGACTTCGTATTACTTTTTCTTTTTAACATTGTGAAGTGCTCACATACTACCTTTGGCCTTCATAAACCATTGTTTTCACATAAACAAATGAAAGGAGACAAACTGTATATCTAAACTCAATTGTGCATTCCAGATTCTGTCACATCCTACAACCTCATCATCTGCAGAGAGAAACTGCCATTCAATCACACCAAAATACAGATAATGATTAACTTCGAGGTATCATAGAGGATTGTGAAGATATTTTACTGAAGCTTGGTCTTCAATACACTATTTTATGTTCTATTTTGTTTTACTATAAGCATTTATTTATGTTCAATGTCCATTGTCATTCAAGTATTCTGCTAATAACTGTTGTTAGAACTGTCATTTTTGCTACAATTTCACATGTCATTAAAAATAAAAAATAAAAGTACCTAATTGACACGTTGATGTTGTTGATTTTGTGTAAAACCCTAATAGACACTTCAAGATATTATAAGACCAGTGGAGTAAAAACAATATTAATAAATAATATATACAAATAATACTAATGATATTAACATACTAATATTAATTAAAAACTATCATTAAAAAGGTTATTTATAACACCATTAAGGTCCTATATAGCATTTTAAAAGCATGGTTCTATATGGAACCCTATAAAAAAGGTTCTATTTAGCACTAAAAAGGGTTCGGCTATTGTTACAAGCCGAAGAACCCTTTTGTGGTACTGTTAGGGGACACATTGTATATCTAAACTCAATTGTGCATTTCAGATGCTGTCATATCCTGCAACCTCGTCATCTGCAGAGAGAAACTGCCATTCAATCACACCAAAATACAGATAATGATTAACTTCGAGGTATCATAGAGGATTGTGAAGATATTTTACTGAAGCTTGGTCTTCAATACACTATTTTATGTTCTATTTTGTTTTACTATAAGCATTTATTTATGTTCAATGTCCATTGTCATTCAAGTATTCTGCTAATAACTGTTGTTAGAACTGTCATTTTTGCTACAATTTCACATGTCATTAAAAATAAAAAATAAAAGTACCTAATTGACACGTTGATGTTGTTGATTTTATGTAAAACCCTAATAGACACTTCAAGATATTATAAGACCAGTGGAGTAAAAACAATATTAATAAATAATATATACAAATAATACTAATGATATTAACATACTAATATTAATTAAAAACTATCATTAAAAAGGTTATTTATAACACCATTAAGGTCCTATATAGCATTTTCAAAGCATGGTTCTACATGGAACCCTATAAAAAAGGTAATATTTAGCACTAAAAAGGGTTCTGCTATTGTTACAAGCCAACAAACCCTTTTCTGGTACTGTTTAGAACCATTTTTCTTAAGAGTGTATCTATATGCTGTTCCTCACTCAAGCCGCTGTGTGTTTCGTTGTGAAAGTGAAACTACTTTGTTTTGCCTTCCAAAAGAGGACACTTCCGACATGACTTGAACGCACCATATGAGCTTTGTAAAATCTACGCGTTTCAGAAAGGCGGGGCATAGAGGAGCAACAATAATGTACATTGTGTGGAAAATAATGTGTTTTTTTAACCTTAAACCGCATAAACACATTGCATTACACCAAATACACAACATAATGTTATTTTTAGCAACGTCATATGACCCCTTTAAAGCAAAAGGTGGTTCAACAAAATACTGTTCACTCATGCGGGCATGGATTATGCCAGAACACTCCCTGGCAGTTAATTCAGACTCGGGACTTTAGTCCCGTCAGAGTTTTCCAGAGAATGTTCAGCCTCATGTCAGCCGCTTCCTCTGTGATTCCTCTCGGCCTACTTCACATGCGGCCCCTCCAATATTGGTTTAAAGCCTATGTACCGTCCGACGCTTGGCGACTGGGATGTTTTAATCTCAGGGTAACCCACCGCTGCATCAGAGCTGTGGTCCCTTGGAAAACTTCTCGCCTGTTTCAGTCAAGTGTCCCATTGAGACTGAAGGAAGGTGGTCACGAAAGATGCCTCCAACTCGGGTTGGGGAGCACTGTATGAGGGCAGACCGGCATTCGGCTCCTGGTCAAATCTGGAGCAACGCTTGTACATCAACTGCCTCGAGATGATGGCGATTTAAGGGGGCACCACGTCCTGGTCTGCTCATGACAACATGACGGTGGTGGCCTTTATAAATCACCAAAGCGGTCTCAGGTCATGCTCCCTTCACAGGTTGGCTCAACGCCTCCTTTTATGGGCACAGTGCAACCTCCTCTCGTTGAGAGCAGTTTACGTGCCGGGCAGACTGAACCAAGGCGGACATGCTGTCCAAGGGCAATGTAAGACCAGGAGATGTAGACTACATCCCCAAACACTTCAAATGATCTGGTCTGTCTTCGGGGAGGCAGAGGTAGACCTCTTCGCCTGAGAAGACAACTTTCACTGCCCAATTTACTTTTCAAAGCAGCAAGATGCCCTGGCCCACTATTGACCTAGCACTCGCTTGTATGCCTTCCCCCTGGTTGCCCTGCTTCCTCAGGTCATCAGACGGGTCAGGGAAATCAGATGCTTGGTCCTCCTGGTGGCCCCACTCTGGAGGAACCAGACATGGTTTCCCGAGTTGATTCAGCTGCTATAGGCAGCCCCTTGGCCAATACCATTGAGGACAGAACTCCTCTCTCAAGCGAGAGGCATGATTTGGCATCCCCAGCCTGAGCTGTGGAGCCTTCATGTTTGGCCCTTCGAAGGGAACCTTAACAGCTCCCCACGAGTGTGACTAATACCATTTTGGAGGCTAGAGCCCCATCTACAAAACGCCCCTACGCCCTTAATTGGTCAGTCTTTTCTGACTGGTGTGCAGCATGGAATTTAGACCCATCCACTTGTGACATGTCATCTGTGTTAACTTTTCTGTAAGAGCTGCTGGATAAGCGGTGCACCCTTTACATGCTCAGAGCACAAGTCATTACCCTTCTTGCACTTCCTAATTCAGAGGATGAGCAGGGTCCCAATCCACTCTGCCCGGTTTGGGCTCTTAGAGTGTAAGAGCGCCCTGACCCGTTTTGGCACTCAGAGCAGCTCTTTGTATGCTTCAGAGGCTGCTCTAAATGGCTGCCGATTACAAAGCAGATCTCGCTGGATAGTTGATGCTATAGCCCTGGCATATGCCTCAGAAGGCTTACAGTGTCCTATTGGAGTGAGGGCCCACACCCCCCGAGGAATGGCCTCCTCCTAGGCTTGGTCCAGCGGGATTTTGATTGGTGATATCTGTGCTGCCGCCAGCTGGTCATCGCCGTCAACCTTCACCAGTTTTTACAACTTGGACGTACCTGCCCACCAGGCATAGATTTTGTCTGCTTAATTTACCTATTCCCCTCTGTAAGCGGAGAAGGTTCTGTTTTGTAGTCCCCAGCCTAGTGGCTTGGGTCTCATAATTAGCTCATGCTTTTCAGGAGCCCTCATTATGGGTGCTCCGGGTCTGGGCTCGCAGAGCGACTTTGTTCTGCACTTGCTTATATCACTGCGCTATTGGATGCGTTCCCCATAAGCGTGTTAAACGCAATAGGAGAGACCGTTCGAAAGGGAACGCTCCGGTAACTAATGTAACCTCGGTTCCCTCAGATAAGGGAACAAGCGTTGCATAAGCTGCCGTGCTAGAAGGCTGCACGCGAGTCAATGGCTGTCACTGACAGTCGATAGATTCTGACAAATGGCACTCTGAGCCAACTTATATAGCAGTCAGCTCCTCCCCTTTTGGCGGGCTGAAGGTCGATTTGTTCGTGCAGTTACACAAATGTGAACAAATCAGGCTTCAGTATCAGAGTAAATAGGAGTATCCCCATAAGCTTGTTAAACGCAATACTCGTTCCCTTATCTCAGGTTAGGTTAACCGAGGTTATGTTAGTTATCGGAGCGTTTCCTAGATATTGAATATCTTTACGAGATATAATGTTATTAGCTAGATTTCTGAAGATAATGTGAGTGTTACAGTTTGTTATGGTGTAAGCAAGCACAAATAAATAATTCTAGCATTTATGCTATGATGTGTTATATAAATTTGTGATTGCAAATATCAACAGACGGACTTAAAAAAATTGTAAAGACTTTTATATTTATGATGCTAAGCTACTTAAACTGACAAAACATCTCAGTGCACCCACACCAATTCCTCTGCTTTCAGACACATCAAAAGAGAAGCTATTTTGACAGAGATGAGACTGACATGTTCCTTCTTTTTTGTTTCAGGGCCATTCCACCCAATCGGTGCCATTTGCTTGTTGTAACTCTTCCAAAAAATACTACACACACAAATTGAACTACTGAAAATCTGTACTGGTCAATCTCAGGTAACTTTATTTAATTTTTTACACAGTTTTTTAAGTGGAAGATGAATGCATTTTTTTCAGTCCTGTTACCAAAACTCTTAAGTCTTTTAAAAAGCCTGTGTATAAATATGTCAGCTAATTCCTTCGTTTCCCCATCAAGCAGGTGTTTAATTTAAAGAAAGTGTTAGTTTCATGGTCAAAATATTTATATTTATCATAAAAAATCACTATATATCTACGTAAAGTGTATTTAAAAAAAACACACACACACACAAACCCAAGGCAACTCAAACCTCAAGTTTATACATTTTTTATGATGTAATTTATTAAATAATGGGATGAATGATGGACCAAACTTCATTTAAAAAATAGTGGTTTAACTTTTTTATTTATTTATTTTTTGGAAAAAAATATTTAGTAACAGGAATGAAACTGGGTAACAGAAATGAACACTGGGTAACAAGAATGTGTGTCCATATGTGTGTATATAGGTTTGACTACACTTGTGAGGTGTTAATATCCTCACTGATATACTGAAGAGTGTTGAACATTGATTAGTAAGCTGGACCTCACTGGTAAAATAGGCCAAATCATGTTTCTATTTAAATCTAGTGGTTTGCAGGGGTTTTGTTAGGGTTATATTTAGGGGTAAGGGATGGGTTATGAGATGATATATCAATAACAAAAAATAATAATAATGGGAAAATATCATTAACCTGATTAAAAAAAAAAAAAAAAAACAATGGAGGTCTATGAGATGTCCTCACTAATATCAAGAAACTAATATCATAAATCACCGTTTATCCACCGTTATCGTTTCTGTGTAAACACCCAAAACGGGAATCTTTGAAAATGGTGACATTATGCGCGTGCGTAGTACGTGTTAGGTATGTAGACATGAGCAATACATGTCGATTTTAAAGGCAAGCGCGAACAAACACAACAATGGCGGAGTACATGGTACTGTTGTTGCTGCTCAAGAGTTTGCTAATGATTCTTCAGCAAAGTGTGGATTTACTTCACCAATATTACAACCAACAGCGGAGACGCATCATATAGAACATATAATCGTCACTTCCCTACAGGTACTGCTAACAAAGTGACAGCGCCAACTACTGGCCTGGCATACGAAATACAGCGTTTTTGGCCGTTTTCGCGGATATGTGTAAACGAGAATCGTTTTGAAAATGTTGTCGTGTATACGGGAAACTTTTTAAAAATGCAAGGGAATAACTTTTCCGTTTTTGATTACATCGTTGTCGTGTAAACGTAGCCTACTGTCCACACGAACGCGGTTATTTTTAAAACCGCAGCTTTTTTTACGCGGTTTGGACGTTCGTCCACATGCAAACCAGGCCACTGAAACTGAACATTTTTGAAAAAAAATGTTTGCCTGCCAGGGTGAAGATTTTCAAAAACTCCGGTTGCAGTGTTATCGTGTAGACAGCGAAACCGGAGTATTTGGCTTGTGATGTCGGAGCCTGTACTGTTATCTCCGCCTTCTAGAAACTTTTTCAGGCTTCTGATTGGCCAACATGGCTTTACGGTTGAGATTATATCGCCACCTGTTGGTTTGGCATGCTCTTGACAGTGTTTAATAGCATGCGTTTGCGTTTTCATGTGGACGGAGATTTTTTAAAAATGGAAGAAGGAAAAACTGTTTATAAAAATACCCGTGTACGTGTGGACATGGCCAATGACCCCAAAAGTGCTGAGTGTTCAAAGGAATGGTATGGAAGGTTTTGGTTGAAAAGGAGCATAAGAGTCTCAAGAGAGATGAGCAAGAAAGAGAGGAAGAAAGGGTTCAAAGAATGAGAGAGTCACTATGAAAGCAAAGAGCTAAGGATAAAGGAAATCGTAAGGCCTGCTTTGGTTGATGTTGTTCAATTGCCTCCAGAGGAGCTGAGAGCTGCTTCTAACATGCGTTTCCTTTTCAACCTTTGTATTTAGATTAGTTCCACAGTTTCTAATTATGATGCATATTGCAAGTGTTTTGAGGTCCATTACAGAGGAAAACAAATCTGTTCAGGTACGAGGGTCAGCTTTGAAAGGAATTGATACAATAGCACAGAAATTATGTTCTGCATAAAGAAAATGATGACCAAATTTTTCCATTGTGCCATTATTTTCGTAACATTTAGATATTTTTACCTAAATTCTCATTATCTGGGCATTTTGTGATTCCCATCTCATTCATATCAATGTTCATTCTCATTAGATTTCCATTATTGCATTTTTACTACTTAATTAATATTATTATGTAAAGATTTTGTAAATATTATACAAAAATATATTTTAATCAACATAAATTGAAAGCATTAAAACTAATATTACAGTCAATATAAATACATTCATGTTGAAAATATAAATATTTATACATTTATATTGACTGTAATATTTGCATTTATTTGATCATTTATTTTAATATACAGTATTTTTTCATTACAGTATTTATTTATTCATTCGTTCATTTAGCAAAATAATGTCACAAAAATTCTTAATAGCCAAAAAAATCGGCTTCATTTTCCTTATTTTCAATGTTCTTTTTTTTCAATCACTTTTTAATAGAGACTTTGAATGTTTTGAGCTAAAGAAGTTAATTTATGGTAACTTTTCTGTCAGATTTTATTAATTTGAACTACATTATTGAAACGGAATCCTGATAAACAGTTTTGGAAATTTTGGTCTTTTTCATTTCAAGAGCTGTACTTGTTTGACTTACTCCCCCGTATGACGGACTGCAAACCGTTACACAGACCAGAATCAAAGTATGTGTGCACATTTCATTACACTCAAAGGAAATGCAAAATAACTTCCTTTTAGGTTTGCTCAGCCTCGTAGAATAGTAGAAAGCAAGATAAAAGCACCCTAGATGGGTTCATTCAGATCTATTATAAAATAATCTCTTTATCATAAAGCAGAAATAATTCTAGGCAGAAATAACCTTTTCTTTTGTCTCGGTTTGAAGTGTTTTTCAGTTCTTTCCAAAGACAAAGTAGCTCATTTTCTCAGGCTGAGAAAGTCTGTCTTGCCTTCTGCATCCCATTCCCCAACAACAGATCAATTAGAATTGAGTTGCAGTAAGCGGGATGTATTGATCTATGATCATAATTTCCATAAATGCCATGAGTCCAGAGGCACAATTGATCCAGGCCAGACTTAGGCCATTTTGTCTATATGAGCATTATTTGCATCATAATGGGAGTCACCATGGCTATAGACTGAAGAAACATTTTTACATGAAGATAATTTTATGGGAAATAAAAATCACAAGTGAGACCTCTTTAGTCTCTCAACTGCTTGTCAGTCTCATTTAGAGAATAAATAGAGATTAAATGGAGGCTTTCAAACGTCTTTATCCTTCAAACTTATTTTTTTCCTAGTCTTCAATCTTGTGTTTATTCATAATGATTGCACTTTATTTCACAAGTGCATAAATTGTTGGAACAATAAAAAGCTCCTCTAATTCTGACATTGGTGACATTTTTTACTGTACATCTCCCAATGAAATTGATAATAACTGACAATAACTCCCTTTCATATGCAATGATGTGTTTTGAGCATACATTATTATTAGAGAATGCAGTGAAATATCAAGATCTTTTGGAGGTAAATGTTGTTAAAACGTCACCAAGGTAGTTTATAATATTCTTCTTCTATTCTGTTGTTACCCCTCATTATGCCCCATTTTGCCACAATAATTTTTTTTTTTTTTACAAAACTTGCCTCCACCATGCTTTAATACGTTGCCAGTTCATTACTACATTGCTAAGGAGTTGCTATTCAGTTGCTAGGGCATTCTGGGTTGTTTCTAGGTTGTCTCTTGTTCAATATGGATTTTTTTTTTGTCTCATTTTATTATGCAAAAATCAAAAGTCTGACTGCTTAATAGCAAATATTAAATATATTATGTAAACTGTATGTTCAGCGTGTTTAATTGTAAGAAACTGGCTAAAGCAAAAGTATTTTAAAGATAAGGGTTTTAGATGGAAAGATACACACATTGTAAAAACATTCTTTCAAACACTCTTTATTCTTATCGCACTGATTAATATTAATCGTGACCCTGTTTCAACATCCACAAAGGAAATCAATAAATGTACAATTTCACACTGCGCTGCTGTGTGAAAACAAACTCAAAAGGTCAGTAGCCAGTCACTCGATGGCCGGGAAGCTAAAATCTCACTTCAAGGCTTCAGAACAAATAGCACATTATTGTCAGAGATCCGTCTTTTTCCAGCCCAGCAGGAAACTGGGATTGAGGCTGAAGACAGTTTGCTTGGTTTTAGCTACACAGTGCCACCTACAGACTTAAAACTCTTCACTTATGGCACTTGTTAAATTAATTTATTCTAAAAACTGCATACATTTTTATTTAGTTTTGATCTTATGGCACTTGAATTCAGAGGAAAATACAACTGTATTTCTATAAAGGACAGGATGAGAGAGTATGTGCAGCCGCGCAGTCCACCTCTTTGACAAGAATATTAATTCATTTATTTTTAAAAAATGTGTTGAAGCTTGAAACTTATGAAGAAGAAAAAAAGTCCAGTAACCGCTCTGATCGCTTCAGTTAATTCTTCAGACTGATTCAAACCAGTTAAACAAGTGGGTAAAAGAACCGGCTCATAAGAGTCGTTCGTTCAAGAACAAGACTGCACTGGACGCGCTGTAGCCGTTTTGAATGAGTCATTCGTTCGTAAGTTAAACTACACTTGTGATTCACTGAATAGAAACGCCTAGTAATAGTTATTGTTTGTGAATCGTGTTGTATGCTTTGATTCACTAAGGCTACGTCCACACGAAGCCAGAGCTTTCCCTATCCGATCTTTTTTTTTCACCTCATCTCAAGAAATATCTGCGTCCACACGAAACCATGAAACCGTCACAAAACGATGTAGTATACATGCCAGACCAGTATGTGGCGCTGTAATTACCAGCATGGCGCCGCAAATGGCAGCAAGGACGCTGAGCTCCGCGATTCTTCTATTGTTTTTGTTTGTTTGTTCTGTGTTTTGTCATTCTTCTTCTATAAGTTTTACCAGAGAGGTCCCGA
This sequence comes from Sinocyclocheilus rhinocerous, assembly GCF_001515625.1. NCBI lineage: Eukaryota > Metazoa > Chordata > Actinopteri > Cypriniformes > Cyprinidae > Sinocyclocheilus > Sinocyclocheilus rhinocerous. The sequence continues at coordinate 996,196 of NW_015638932.1, forward strand.
GTCACATTAAAGATTCGTTCACAATGAACGAATCGTTCAAGAACGACCCAACACTAATACAAACGAACATGGAACAATACATTTATTAATCTGTGTTAATGTTAGTTTATAAAAAGACAATCGTTCAGTGTTTGTTCATGTTTTTGTTGCTGTTAGCTACGTGACGTAGTTGTGTCTGACTAGGGACGAGACGTGGGCTGATGATGTCATCGTTTCAGAAAATACACGGATTCGCTGTCCACTCGAAAACGCAAGGGTGGCGTTTTTAGATTTATCCACTCTGGGACCCGGTTTCAAAAAATATCGGTTTCACTCTCCCAAAACGCCGGATCCGTCTGGACGAAACGCCTATACGATACAAAAATTATGTGTATACAGCTAAACGCGTCTCCGTGTGGACGGGGCCTAAATTCAAGAAGGAGGCTTCATTGGTCACGCTGCATGTTTTTGAATCACAATGAATCGGCTGATAATACTGGCTTTCCCCCCATAAATCAGAACACGAGACGTTCGTTTACCATGAAGTGAGTCCGTGAGGACAATTCAGAAGAAAGACGTTATCATTCTCGGTAGGTACACGGTCCTTCATTGCATCACATTCAAGACAGCTGAAATTCACATTCACAACTCGGGTAAAGCGTCATTTCTTTATGGAGTGAGATTAGTCTCAATAATAATTCATGCAAAAGACACGATGCGCACATGCGTAGCCCAATTCACATGCAACCTTATTCACATTCACGTGCATTAAAATATTTTTGTACGCAGTTGTACATCTGTGTTTTGCATTTGTGAAGCGTATTTTATGAATATATATATTCTTATATTGTGCATGTATATTTGTTTTTGTGAACATATATAATTTTTTTCGTGCACGTGAATTAGGTTTCATGCATCGTGTGGGGGGGTGAACAAAGGCCTCCTGTAGCGAATCGATGCGTTTTTGTAAGAAAAATAACCATATTTAAAACGTAATAATCAATTTAATCTAGCTTGCGCTCACTATTGTACACGGAAGCAGCTCCGGGCGGATGATGTAGGACGTCGGCGTTGCGCATGCGCTGCTCAGAAGTGACGAATGCAGAAGCGCAGGGTAGAGATCAAAACAAAACAACGGTCACGAATTAGATGTACAAAAAGAGGATTTGTAAAGAAGAATGTCGGAGGATTTCTATATAAGCCAAGAGGAGACTGGTTTTCCTTTGCTAAAGTAATGAAACTTTGCTTCCTTTGCTCCCGTAAACAAACGTTGGTTTTCACGAGACTCACCAGCGCATGCGCAACGCCGACATCTTAAGTCATCCTCCCGGAGCTGCTTCCGTGTTGGAAGCAAGCTAGATTAACTGTTGGCGCAAGCTAGATTAAAGTTAGGGCTGCACGATAAATAGGCGTATATGACTTCCTTCTTTCAGATGAATCCAATCAAATTTATATTACAAACTGACTTTGATCTTCCAAGCTGTTTAATGGCACTCAGCGGGTGTTGCATTGCTTCAGTCCAAAATAATTTAAATAAAAATCGCCCATCCATAAAAAAAAAAGTGTCTCACATGGCTCCTGAGTAAATAATGGGCTAATTTTCATTTTTGGGTGAACTATTTCTTTAATTCTGTGATGTTTTTGCACACAAGCTTTTTTAAAGCTATACACTATGTAACCTCTTTGATTTATATATATATTTAAAAAAAAATTATTAATGAGGGAATCCAAAAATCCATCTTCCAAACCATGTTTTTACCCAACCCAAATGCACTTTGATAAATCTGCAATAATGGAAATTTATGTTTTAGAATTGTCCGGGTGGGTTTGCATTGGAGCAGAGCCGAAGCAGAACCAAAACAATGCTCTTCTGCAAGATATATGTCTATTTGTTAACCGTTCAAGGTCCAGATGTTACACAGTGTTAATTTAAGGTTAAAGATTTGTTTCTCTAACCCCTAAATATGAACAATAATATAGATGTTTTACTTGGCAATCACCCCTAATTATTTGTGAGAATTATTCGTGCCCAGTTAACAACTATTTTCCCTAATGTGACAAAGACAAACTGCCTCTTCTGTCTCCGGCTGTGGAGTTCTGTGGGGATAAAGAACCAAACACTCAAGTTCATTATCCAGATTGTTTACATGGCATCACTCTCTTAATTTTACATGGTGTTGCATACTACATGCTACAATACAACAAAGTGTTTCTCAACAATAAAGCTAGATTCATGATGTGTGTGAATTCCAGATGTCATCCAGACCACAGGAATGGTGTAAATATAACACCAACGTTTCAAGCATTTCCGTTTTGTTAACAAACCCCAGTGTTGATTTATCAAAGAGAAAGTTATAATGAGATTTACCAAAGCAAATGCAGATAATCCAGGGAATATATCTTGTGTGTGTCCCGGGGGGTTCAATTACGGCAAAATGACACAATCAGACATGATGGATAACTGGCTGCAACTAAATGTGTTTGGAGTGCAACTTCACAAACAGTAATGCAGTGAAATGCGGGAATGTGTAATTGCCTTTGTGTATAAATGTGTCATATACAGTGCATATACAGTATATGGATATACGTGAGAGCTGTTTTCGGACTCAAAATTACCAAATTACTCCCAGTCATCATTTCTTTTACTGTCACTAAGCATTAGTCCATTTTTCCATCTCTACAGCATTACCTTGATTGAAAAATGGTAATGAAGATACATAATGAAGAGAGCTAATATCCTGCGGTCAATAAAACAACCTAATAAAGTCAGTAGACGTCCATGTATGTGCCGCGGCACCAGACAGCTGAAGTTTACTATCGGACAGATGACTGAATTACCTTCTCAAAACAAGGTAAAGGTCTTTTGATGAGAATGGTGACTAGTATCTCAAAAAGGATTATTAGGGATAATTGTTTGTTAGCAAGCATCACTGTTGCCCATACTTGATCAAGGTTGTTATGCTGCAGTCATATTTATCATTGTCCATGAAATTTTGTGTGTGAAATGCAGTCATTTCTATAGGAATCCACGCAACTGGGATTTTCCCATGCAAATTTCACTGTACTGACCAACAGAAAGCTGTTTTGTTCGAAACTGACTTCTGTGTGAGCAATGCTTCATCGCTACAATATTGACAACAGACAATTCAACTTTTTTTTTGCAAAAACCACCTAGTTGCCACTCAAACCATCCTATAGCAACCACCTATCAATGCCCTATTAAACACAAAGCAGCACCTAACCACCTAACAATACACTAGCAACCACTCGCAGCTCTAGCAACATGCTAAAAAACACTCAGAAACACAGGCTATACCCAAAAAAACAACGAAGACCCTGCTGTCTGTTTAAACTAAACACCCTTGCTGGTGAGTTTTGCACAGGTAAACACCACATCATTTTAATAAAAAATCAAGTTAGTGGCATGCTGATAACATTACTGATTTCATTCTTTTTAAATTTGAATGTGTTTAATTATGTGCAGTGCAGTAGGTCTGTACAGTCAGAAAGATGTGTCTGCACATGGAATATCCTGTGGAGACACCATATGACGCATTTCTTCAATAACAGAACATTTCTAATCAGCTGGAAAGGAACGCTTATGGTTTTTGAATCAAAGCCCCTCTTTTATTACTCCATCTGTTTCCTCTGGATACGGTTGGTATTGGGTTTCTTGGTTGTAATGCCACATTTGATTTAATCTTGTTTTTCTTGTACTCACACCCCTCCCTTTATTTCAGGTTGATTTTTTTTTTTTGTCTGTTTAACAACACTTCCCACAGGAAAGAAAAATCACGAATGGGATCTTTAACATCTCAGTTGTTTCTCCAAGACGGCAATGAGATTACATGGACAGCAAATGAAGACTGAACACCTACTCAAAATTCTTCTCCCAAGAACCCAAGAAGAAAGTCATTTGTGAGTTTGAAAAATGTCTCAAACTTGTGCTCAGATATTTTGAGATGCCCACATGATTTTCACCCTGAGCTTCTCAAAGGTTATTCTGTGTTTTTGATTTTCATCAGATTTCATTGTCCTTGCCATCATGATGTTTGGTAACATAGCCACATACTGGTCATAAAATACAAATACTGATAAGTCTTCTAACTTTTCGATTATTTGGCATGCCATTGTGATCTTAAGCTCATTCTTTTTCCTTCATGCAAAGTTCAAAAATACCGCAATATTATCTATAATCAATATTGTTTCTTATTTGTAAAACAAAAAGATTTTCCAAGATATCAGCAGGGTTCCCACAGCTGACCAATGAATTTCTAAGACTATTCCAGTTATTTGTGATCAGTGGATGATTATTTTTTCACTAATGTATTATTAATAATTGAATTGTTAATTATTTTATATAATTTACACTATATATATATATATATAATGTATGTAACAATTTTATAATTTCATAATTAAATGATTTAATACATATTTTTATGCACTCACAATGAGCAATTTGTGACTGATAAAATATGTTAGAGGAGAGAATAACTAGAAAATACTGAAATTTCCATTGTTTCCAGACCTCACAATCAAAATTTTTTAAATTTCATTACATTTTCTCTGTAGAAACACTGTACCAAAATCTGAAATCAGGGATTTCAATATGAATTCATTACTCATCAAATTCCTCCATGACCAAATAATCTGAGCTGCTATCAAACTTCATTTTATATATCTATACTCTACTGTGTCAAGTCAAGTCAAGTCACCTTTATTTATATAGCGCTTTTAACAATACAGATTGTGTCAAAGCAACTGAACAGCATTAATTAGGAAAATAGTGTGTCAATAATGCAAAATGACAATAGTAAACACACTTCAGAGTATTGGTGGAGAGGGGGGAGGGGGGTTCCTCTTCAGTCCGTTCACAATCAAGCATGACCCTCAAGCGCGGGGCCCGCTATCCATATCAAAATGTACATATAAAGTATATTTAACAGAAATGAGCTTCATTTCTTTATGATATAAATAACAATATATTTTAAATATTTTATCTGGTGAAAACCCTTGTATTACAGTTCAAAATATGTATATACATATTTAAAGTAAACTACAAAAATTTAAAGGGGTCATATGATGCGATTTCAATTTTTCCTTTCTCTTTGGAGTGTTACAAGCTCTTGGTGCATAAAGAAGATCTGTAAAGTTGCAAAGACTAAAGTCTCAAATCCAAAGAGATATTCTTTATAAAAGTTAAGAGTCAGCCACACCTACCTAAAGAAAGGCGGGGCATAGAGGAGAAACAATAATGTACAGTATGTAGAAAATAATGTGTTTTTTTTAACCTTAAACCGCATAAACGCATTTCATTACACCAAATACACAAAATAATGTTCTTTTTAGCAACATCATATGACCCCTTTAAGTATAAAGGAACCCTTTTTAATGATGACAAGTAATGCATCCCATTTTAATATATTTTAAATAAATGATCTGGTGAAAGCTCTTAAAATATAATTATAAATGTCCATATTTAAAATAAATGAATCTTATTTCTTTATGTAATTATCAAATTTTTTTAATGATGACAAGTAATGCATCCAATTTTAATTTAAATAACATTTCAGTGTATTTTTAAAATAAATTCCCAATGTTTTCTGTCAAAACCCTGGTATTTTTATGTACTTATTTATTTATTGGTTTGTTTGTTTTATTTATTTATTTTTTGCATAATGATGACAGTACTGTACATACGTTTTAATATATTTTTCATTCATTTCCTCATGTTGTCATGTGATCAGATAAAAGTGTTGTGAAAAGTACACAGGAACCCTTTTTAATGATGACAAGTAATGCATCCCATTTTAATATATTTTAAATAAATGATCTGGTGAAAGCTCTTAAAATATAATTATAAATGTCCATATTTAAAATAAATGAATCTTATTTCTTTATGTAATTATCAATTTTTTTTAATGATGACAAGTAATGCATCCAATTTTAATTTAAATAACATTTCAGTGTATTTTTAAAATAAATTCCCAATGTTTTCTGTCAAAACCCTGGTATTTTTATGTACTTATTTATTGGTTTGTTTGTTTTATTTATTTATTTTTTGCATAATGATGACAGTACTGTACATACGTTTTAATATATTTTTCATTCATTTCCTCATGTTGTCATGTGATCAGATAAAAGTGTTGTGAAAAGTACACTGTGAAACATGTCTGTAAAGTTGACAGCAGTTATAGAGCAGAATAGAGCTCTAAAGCATTTTGATTGGCATGGGCTGGAGGGAAATTTAAAAGGGCGGAGTTAAATTTGAACCTGACCTTTCCAGCCAATCAACATTAAAGAGTGATAGGAAGTTGTTATATCCTTTGAGAACTCAAAGGAATGCATTGAGAGACCAACAATGGGAAGAAAATCAGTGGTTGTTGATATTTTTATAGTTTCATGTGGATTACTGTGTTGTTCTGAGCCATTGAGTCAAGGGGAACCATCTTTAGACCAAGGCTTTAGTCAAAATGCCACCTTCAGACATCCAATGCCAGCGCATGGGCGTGCACACTGTGAAACATGTCTGTAAAGTTGACAGCAGTTATAGAGCAGAATAGAGCTCTAAAGCATTTTGATTGGCATGGGCTGGAGGGAAATTTAAAAGGGCGGAGTTAAATTTGAACCTGACCTTTCCAGCCAATCAACATTAAAGAGTGATAGGAAGTTGTTATATCCTTTGAGAACTCAAAGGAACGCATTGAGAGACCAACAATGGGAAGAAAATCAGTGGTTGTTGATATTTTTATAGTTTCATGTGGATTACTGTGTTGTTCTGAGCTATTGAGTCAAGGGGAACCATCTTTAGACCAAGGCTTTAGTCAAAATGCCACCTTCAGACATCCAATGCCAGCGCATGGGCGTGCACAGACCGGTCAGAGCGCGGTAGCATCCAAAATGTTTCAAAACCTCATTGAATTCAGGAGACCTGCCTCAGCAACTTGGAGCTGTAATTCTAATTAAAAGCGACACTTACAATGTATATTACTATAAAGTTGCTTGCTTTAAAATAATCTAGTGAATAAAGTGCCTTATAAATAAACGTAACATGATTAGAGTGCTGAATTGCCAAGCTGGCACAAACATTTCCACATCACTACTATCAGATACTTTCTTAACTGCTGTTTTTATTTCGTTATTAAGAGGAAAGTGCTTAAGATATTTACATATTCATCTAAACAGGATGTTTATGCTACCACTATATTCCTGCTAAGTTAAGAATGAAAACTAACTTTGCTGTGAGTATATTGGGACCTTTACTGTACAGTTTGTTCCATTTACACTTGATCCAGATCAGCCATCTGTTAATCTGAATTAACCATTTCACCCAGATCTACATCACTTGTCATTTGAAGGCTACTACCACATCCAGTCCCACTGATACAATGAACAAGGCCTGCTCATTTGTTAAAGAAACAAACAGGTATGGGTGAAGTAATGTTGGAAGCAAGTTTAGAAGTCTCGGTTCAACATTCAGTGATTTGAATTAGTTTTTTTTTTCTTTTTTTTCACACAGCTGGACTGCTGTGAATGGAGACAATCAGGTGTGTGGCTGTTGTGAGACCAGCTGCGCCATGAGGAAGGGCAGAAGTCTGGATACTGACGGTATTGTTCCACACTTAACTCCATCCAAATGTGTTTGGAAATTTGTAAACTACTGCTCTGCAACTTGAGAATGCAGTTTCCATCCTTTTTGCATGTTATTTTTTTTTTTTTTTTTAGATTCCCCGTTGGAAGATGAGTCTACTATTGGACCGATTTTTATCCATGAGCATTTACTGCAAATTCAAGAGTCTTCTCAGGTGTCATCAAAACATGCAGGTGACCGTATTGCCTTGACAAATATGATGCATTTAGTGTACAGTGTCCTCAAAATGTACACTCCCATTCAAAAGTTTGGGGTTGATACGATTTAAATTTAATGATTTTTTTCGATTCTCATTCTCACCCTGGCTGCATTTATTTAATCACAAATATTTTGTCATTTAAACATAGGCGGAGGGTGGACCAACTCCAGGGTAAGGCTAAAAGCAGCCAAATCTATTAACTACAAACATCATAAACCAGTCTTTTTAGGCAAGAACCAGACATGGGTGTCATGTAGGCTAATAAAATCTGTTTAATGGGACTGAATTTGTATATAACGTGATTACAATTTAATAAAAAAACATTAGAAATTGGTAATTATAAAACGTTTCCTTTCCAAGGTTATTCAAACAGCGAATAAATTATTATACAGAAAGTGACATTATCGCTAACTTTGATCTATCGCGAGTTTAAGCACTTAAAAAAAAAAAAAAAAAACTATCGTTATAATCACTTAAGCTGTCTTCATTGTAGGCTACATACAATGCGCGTCCGGAATTCAGTCAACGAACGCGCGCACTCAAAGCTGATGAGTTTCAGCGATGACTCATCTCAACGCCTCTGATTGGCCATTGCATTCCTAAGCTCAACAGAATCGTGTGTGATTGGTTATAATGCGCAACACTGTAAAAACGCCTAAAATGAAATATGATGCAACATGAGCAGATCTTAATTTAATGCCGCAATCGACACTTTCTATTTATTTTCATTTTGTTAGCAGCAGTCATAATAGATTTAATTTGTTTGTGCAGGGGCATTTTTGCCCCAACTGGCTGTGGCCAGGGGAAGAGCCTTACACACGCTCCGCCTATGCATTTACAACAGTTTTCTATTTAAAAAAATTGGAAATGTATTTTTCTATTTTAAATAAATGTTAAATTTATTCCGGTGATGCAAAGCTACATTTTCAGCATTATTACTCCAGTGATCAGTGTCACATGATTCTTCAGAAATCATTAATATGCTGATAGTTAAAAACTTGTGCTGCTTATTTTTGTGGAAACATTTGTTTTTTCAGGATTCTTTCAATAGCATGTTTAAAACAACACCAACACAAACAAATACAAATATTAAATATGAATAATATTACAAATGTCTTTACTGACACTTTTGATTTAATGTGTACTTGCTGAATTTCTTTTAGGAAAATGACTGACCCCAAACTTGTGAAAGGTACTGTATGTTGACCATTTTAAAAAAGCATGTTATCTAGAAAGAATGTTAAAAACATTAAGATGGCACTTCAAGTTCAAAGAAGTTCAACTTTTAATTTAATGTGTCCTTACTGAATAAAAGTATTTATTTCTAAAATCTTACAGACCCTAAACTCTCATGGTAGTGCATTTTGCTTGAATTAAGACGAGTCTTGTGCGTTTTATAATTGTCAAATTTCCTGGAACATGTTATAGTGAACTATTAAGGATACTACTTTAATCATGAATTTGCGTCTGTGAAAAATCACCTCGAGACCACTTGGTAGAAAATAATTGAAAAAGTGTTAGCCACATTAAGAGTGACTTAAGAGTCCAAATACTTTTTGGGTCCACGCTGTATATACAATGATGTAGGTCTTTGTCATAACCCTTACTTTTCACCTTCTTTTTTAAATTTGTTTTATTAAGAGTTCTCCATCGAATTGATGCTCATGACTGGTTTGGTGGTTGCAATTGGACTTTTGTGTGTCATTATCCTTGGAACACTGTTTTACCAAAGGCGGCAGAAACGGCTTGCGTTGAACTTGTGAATGACAATAAAAGCAGTTTTATCTAATGGGTGTGTTTGTTTCTTTGGTCTGGTGTTGCCCGCAGTTAGTTGGTTAAAGCCCATTAGCTTCTTGTTTCTGTTCAGGGGGTCCCATTTGTAGTAAATGACCCATCAACTTTTAAAAGGGCTGATGCAGAACTCTTTGCCGGTTTGGAGCATGGTAACAATTTGCCGTTTTTCAATGTGTCGCTGTAAAAGCTACACAAATGCACTGGTGTATGTGTCCGAGTATGCTTGTATGCTTTGGAGAAAAAAAATCAATCCAAATGAATTGGAGTGCTAAACCACCTTTTAATAAGAAAACAATCATTTTAAATTGAAAAAAAAAAATTAACAATGAAATAATTTTCTGTTTTAACTGTATTTTTGATCAAATAAATACAGCCTTGGTGAGCATAAGAGACTTCTTTCAAAAACATTTATAAATCCCAAATGTTACATCCTAAATTGGTTATATAAACCTTTGTTTGTCCTCTGAATAAAGGATTTGATATCGCCACTAAAATGTATATATTTTTTTCCAAGCTTTGTTATATTTTACATTCGAGATCATGGAGCAGTGAGACTAATACACAGCCACTTGCATTCAAATCCAATTTTATATTTTGGTGATTGAGTTTTAAGGTCCATGTCTTGCATTTGAAATGGACTGCATCCATGCACGGGGCTCATGGGAACAGGAAGACAAACAGACGTAATTAAAATGGCCATAAAAGCAATCGGAAGCTTTATTAATATGAAGTGGGACATGGAAGTATAATGGTGTGTTTGTAGCCGGCTGATGTCGTGTTATTTTTGTGTGTTTTACTACACATCCATTGACTCGCAGTGACCCAGTAATGAGTAATAAACCACATGTTTTATGGTGTGGCAGTTCAACCCGATCTCATGAAAGTGCGTATAAATAGTACGCCAAATAAAAACGAAAACTCGTGGTATTGATACGCAAAAATGGACTTTGGTGTGCATATGCTACGCGATGGGTAGGTTTAGGGTTGTGGGGTAGATGCGTATCATATGTACGCGAAAACTGCGTATCATATGCACCAACAAATTTCGTATCATATGCACGCGAAAACCGCGTATCATATGCACGCCAAAGTCCATTTTTGCGTATCAATACCACGAGTTTTCGTTTTTATTTGGCGTACTATTTATACGCATTTTCTGCCCTCCAAATGCCCAGAACGAGATGCTGGCGATGGCAAAGAGGGAATGCTCATGTGGAAATCATTATAATTCAGGGCAGTTATGATAAATTGCTAAATGGTGTTGTGAAATAAAAATGTGTGTTTGTCTTTAAAGACCAGATGATTTCAGGCCACAAAATGTTTGGACCCAAAGAAAATGTGTTAAAATGAATTCAACTGACATTACATTTAAATAAATAATAATAAAAAAAAATTATTGCAGTAAAGCCATATAAAGTGAGCAAATTTTAATGACATAACTAAAGAGTAAAAAGTACCTGAAAGCACTGCAATAAAATCCACTTTTTCAGAAAAATCTGAACATCTTTAAAATTAACTGTGAGTCAAACCTTCATAAGATATTACTTTTAAGATCATATATTTTGAACGTGTATTTTGATATGTGCATTCAAAAAATGTTGTAAGTATATCTCACTAAATATATATTAGTATTTTTTTAAATAAAAAGCATTATCTTGCATATCTATAATATATACAATATTTGTAAAAAGGTGTGTAATAGGCTATTTTTGTAAGTATATCTCACTAAATATATATTAGTATTTTTTTTAAATAAAAAGCATTATCTTGCATATCTATAATATATACAATATTTGTAAAAAGGTGTGTAATAGGCTATTGTTTTTCATATAATTTATGTTAAACGTTTTTTTCTTTTATTGGCAATTGTTTAAGTATAACAACTTCATTATTGTTTTTGTTTTTTTAAATAACAGCCTTTTTGTGTCAGTGTATATACATGTATTTTAGAATGCATTTTAAAAAATGTAAATGCATAAACATGGACGATTTTGACACTTCTATAATTCATTACTATTTCTGTATTTTTGGCAGTTTGTAAATGATGTCATTCTAGATTTGCACTGTCATTTCTTTTGTGTAATGTTTACGAGAAGCCTAACGACTCTTCAAATAAAGCACTTCAGTTATTGTACTCTCTCTGTAAATGACCCTGTTCCTCTAGTATTTGAATGAGGAAGGTAGACCAACCCAGATAAAGATGACAAAAGGCCTCCTTTCATGAAGCGAGACGAACCCTGTCAGAGCTCATAATTAACCCCCTTTATGAAGACCCCCGTCATCAGTGAAATGTTCATAATGGAGGAGGAGATTTAATTACCTTTCTTTTGCAGCCCAAGTTCCAGACACTGAGGAAACAATTAAGTTCCTGTTAGTCTGTGTAATAGCCTTGAGTCTGGGCTTCACTGACCTCCTCTATTAATAACACATATATGTCTTCAGATCATAGACTTCACTTCAGTGTATTCAGGAAATGATTAGCTAATTGTCTTTGTAAAATGAATGAACACAGAGGTCATTTCAGCAGCTAATTCTGGATTCTGAAGTGATGACTTTTGAGTGTGGTCATGGAATAAAATAGTATACTTTTCCATTTTTAGCATTTGCTGGACTTTTAAGACCGATCTTTAAAAGACATTTGAACCATTCAGGTTGTGATGTTACATCCAAATAGGTGAAGACCTTTGAATCTTAAATTTGACCCTATAATTCTGAATGTTCTCTTTATATAACAGCATATATTCAAACCGACAAGACCTTTGTGCACCATGTACCTCTGGAATATTTCTTCTATTGCAAAGTGTATACCCTTCTCATAATACTTAAAACTATTCTTTAAATAAACAATAATGTTGTCGTTATGCTTTATTATTATTATATGTTTTATTAATTATGGCAAACTATTAATATGTTAATAATAATAATAATTATTATTATTATTGTGTCCCTTAAGTCATGTATGAATATATGTATAGGTTAAACATGTTATTTTATTAGAAAATAACTGTGCAGAACAAATGCTTAACAACATGGTAGATGGTAGATGTTTAGAATAATTAAGATACTATAAGTATTTTTAAGATACTTAAGTGTTGTTAATAATACTTAAGACATGTTCCAGTGCTAAACAAGAACAGGAACTGGAAAAAAAAAACTGATTCCTGTGAAAAATCCACTGTAATTGCCCACAGCTTTCAAAAATGTTCTGTGTGAGCAAATCTTGTTTTCTTTATTCTTTATTCCAGTTTCACAAGTCCACATATCTTAATTTTGATTTCTGTAGGATATAAGGATGCAAATTTGCTGATTAATTCTTTTTTTTTTTTTTTCAAATATGAACCTGTGTAATTCAAATAGAAACACATATACACATACAAAACGACAAGAAGAAATTAAATAAATAGACTGGCAGGGTTTTTTTCTTCATGTGTTAAGTGTGCAGAAGCATGGAGTAAGTAAAAAAAAAAACCTTATACACATACAAAACGACAAGAAGAAATTAAATAAATAGACTGGCAGGGTTTTTTTCTTCATGTGTTAAGTGTGCAGAAGCATGGAGTAAGTAAAAAAAAAAACCTTATACACATACAAAACGACAAGAAGAAATTAAATAAATAGACTGGCAGGGTTTTTTTCTTCATGTGTTAAGTGTGCAGAAGCATGGAGTAAGTAAAAAAAAAAAACTTACCCTCAGCACAATGCAGAACAAAGACAGAGCCTGTGTTTGCAAAACCACACTGCTATACTACACTTACTATTGCTGCAGTATATAATATGTAGCCTACAGTATCTTTTGTACAATATGTAATTTTCCTGTATACATGGAATATCTGGATGGCTTACAACAGAGCACACTGCACATAATACTGTGCAATGCAACAACTTGACCTTCCATTTTATGTTATAAATGAACCTGTAGTAATGTCAGCAATTGTCTTATTTACTCATTATTTGATCAGATAGCTAAATGCAAATGCATTTTATTTATACTGTTACACATACTACCAAAAATGTTAGGTAGTATACCTAATGGTACACTATGGGTAGTGTAGGCAGTGTATACTGCACATGTTCATGACGAACATATCCTGTATAATACTGCTCTCTGCTGGTGAAATTCCAGTTTGCAGCAAAAAGAAGGAGCATGTTTAAAGGGATAGTTCAGCCAAAAATGACATCATTAACTCACCCTCAAGTTGTCTCAAATTTGTATGAATTTCTTTCTTCTGTTCAACACAAACAAGATATTCTGAAGAATGTTGGTAACCAAACAGATGTTAGTAACCACTGACTTCCATATGGAAAAACAATGGCTACTAGCAACTGTTTGGGTTTTATACAAAAAATGTTGCTGTTTAGTCTGTCTCTTAACCCTTAAATGCATACCTCGGCTCTTTAGCGACCCGGGACATCTCCCTCTTTCATTTTTTTAAGTTAGACATCAACTTTCTTAGTATTCCTCAATCTATTAATTATAAACAATATAACAAGAAAAAAATAGTAAAATATAAAAGAATGCCTGTTTTCTGATTACTTTTTTGTAAAAAGTGTATAGGGTCGCTAGAGGTATGTAAATGTGTAAGTATTTTTTCCTGCCCAACTATATTTGGGTCGCAAAAGACCCGACTATGTAATAATGATTGGCGAAACATTCATGCATTTAAGGGTTAAAATAATAATAATAATGATAATAATAATAATAACTAAAAATGCACAATTAACACCTGTGTAATGTAAGTGAGTTTATTCCTCCAGGAGGCGCTTGGCGCATCTGCACAATCTTCCATTGAGTCACATTCAAATACAAAATACAGTAAGACACGACTTTTTGTTTTGTTTTTGGTCTTACATTTATGCTCCAAAAAGTATAATCGTTTTAATCAATGAATCCCCACATTTGGTATTTTACATACAAATGGAAATCCACAGCAATCACAATATGGCAAGCCGGGTTAACATGTAATCTTTAAAATGTTCTAGTGTCTATTTTCATGCTACTAGTACTTATTTTTTTGCTACTAGTATAGGCTATCTATTCCATTACTTATTAATTAGCTACTAGTGCTTATTCTTTTGGTGCTCGTGCTAATTCTTTAGGTACTAGCAACTTTTTAAAGATACTGTTTATTCCTTAGATACTAATTCTTATTTATTTATGAGACACTAATACTTACTTCAGTATAATGACTACTAGTAACTATTCTGCTGTAACTAACACATTTCAAATTTTAAGCCATTATGAGGATCTGTCATTCAGAAATCAACTATTATGTTGTTTGGAAATTTCCTAAATGATTTCACAGGTATTAACATATCCTCACAAAATGTCACATAACTACAAATTACATCTGTTACTTCATCAATGTCTGAACCAGAGTCCATAAAAACAGTCCAATCTGTACATTCCATACACCCTTTTAAACGTAACGTAGCATCTTCAGACCAGTAATAATAACAACTAGTATTCTAATGAATAAATACTTGTTTGTCATAGTATGTATTAGTGTCTATTTATTAGGTACAATCTAATAAA
Organism: Sinocyclocheilus rhinocerous; assembly: GCF_001515625.1. Classification (NCBI taxonomy): domain Eukaryota; kingdom Metazoa; phylum Chordata; class Actinopteri; order Cypriniformes; family Cyprinidae; genus Sinocyclocheilus; species Sinocyclocheilus rhinocerous. The sequence continues at coordinate 1,011,355 of NW_015638932.1, forward strand.
TAAATACTAGTATATAATAATTAAGTACTAGTATCTAATAACATGTAGGCTAGTAGTTTCAAAAATAAATTAATAAAAAATAAAAATGGAACAACTGGAACCAAGCTAAGGAATAATAATGTGCATTTGATCAACTGCACTAAGATTATGAGATGCATTATTTGAATGCTTGGCCAAAGAGATGTGTCTTTAATCTAGATTTAAACAGAGAGAGTGTGTCTGAACCCCGAACGTTATAAGGAAGGCTATTCCAGAGTTTGGGAGCCAAATGCAAAAAAGCTCTACCTCCTTTAGTGGACTTTGCTATCCTAGGTACTAACAAAAGTCCAGAGTTGTGCGACCTTATGGAGCGTGATGGATTGTAGCGTGGTAAAAGACTAGTTAGGTACGCAGGAGCTAACCCATTAAGGGCCTTATAGGCAAGTAATAATATTTTGTAACTGATACGGAACTTAATAGGTAGCCAGTGCAGAGACTGTAAAATTGGGGTAATATGATCATATTTTCTTGACCTGGTAAGGATTCTAGCAGCTGCATTTTGGACCACCTGTAGCTTGTTTATTGAAGATGTAGGACAACCAGCTAGCAGTGCATTACAATAGTCCAGTCTAGAGGTCATGAATGCATGAACTAGCTTTTCTGCATCAGAAACAGGTTTATACATTAAATGTTAACCGGCTTGCCATAACCGCGATGATTAACCTGATTTGTTTATAAACGATCATCGAGTAATCACAACAACGTGCTATTGGACCATTCTTATTAGCGCTGAGAAAAGTTACACTACCCATGCCAGCGGTTGACGGTACATAAGAGTAGGATGTTTAGTGCACTAGGACCATGAGAAGTGTGACGTCTGTCTGCCCCAATGTTATTGTGCATGGATAGTGGAGTTGAACAAGGTGAGTTTATGACTGCAAGGACAGACAGCAAACACAGACGTTTAAATGTTTTAGCAGCAGTAACGTTCATCTGAGGGGATAATTATTCAAGGACGCACTCGAAAGAGAAGAAGGATCTCAGTGACATTTGAAAAAGGTTAGTTCATAATCTTACTGTCCTAAGTTTTTATTAACGTGGTATCAGGTGCTAATACCGTGGTATGATATACATGGTAATAAATTACTCTCACAAAGAAGAACTGTCCTTTTTGGACATGGTACAATAGCGTGGCAGTACCGTGTTATGCATGCAATATATTTCAACCCTCTTCATTGCGAGTAAATCACTCGCATATGCGACTAAATCTTGTATTTTACCATGGTAGCGTTTTAGTAAGTTGGTCACAACTGTTTGCCTTCTGTAGGTCAAATTTCGATTAATATTAATATAATTATATAGTAATATCATTTATATTATATTATATATGAGGCGGTACCATGGTCAACTAAAATGAAAACACCTTTGAAAGTAACTTAATGCTGTTATTATAATGACTGACTCAAGAATATCATCAACAATAAAAATATTATATAATATATTGATATTAAAAATATATATTGATATTTTTATTCAGTTTAATAAATATGTAATTTTAAAAGGTTTCAGGGTTTATTGTTGTTGTTTTTTTTTCATGTACCATAGTAATACCCTGGTATTATATGAAGTACCTTGGGTTGCATGTAAATACCAGGGTATATGAATATGTTAATCATTTTGCACCACTAGTAGTGTCACTGTACTATGCAGTGTTATTTTATTATCTATTAGGCCTATAGTTTTGTTATATAATATTATATATAAAATATTAAATATTTTTTATTAGATTTTCCATTTTCATTTTAATTTTAGTTAAAGTTTTAGTAATTTTATTGTGTATTTTTGTCATTTTTATTAGTATTGTTAAAAATATGTATTTTTTTAAAATAAAGTTTTATATAGTTTTAGTTATTTTACTACAGGGGTTTTCAAACTTTTTTGTCAGCCGAACCCCTTTGACCAAATAATTTACTTAAAGTACCCCCAGAGATTTGAAGTATATATTTCAATAATTTAATAGCACATTTGCATGTTTACTTCAAAAATATTTATTATTTATCCTTTTAAAAGTTTTAATCAGTAGTATTTATTGTTATAACACATTTGAACATATACAATTTCATATTAGTACAATTCAAATAACATATAATGTAAAATAACTTTATTACACATTACTTTTTTTCACACTGGACTATAATTTAGAAATCTTTTAATGCAGGATTTCCCAAATGGGGGTTTTCTTATTATACATTTAAGTTTTCACTTTTACACTACATTTGAATAAACCTGTAACATTTCTTTACTTTGAGAAAAAAAAAAAGTTAAATTGTAATGGAAATAACGTCTATATACACTGGTAGACATTCAGTGTGACAGGTGTCCTTTTAATGTGACAGGTGTGCTTGGTGAGCCTTGCACAAATCATCAATTCTGGGGGCAATCTTTGACAGGCACACCCTCATCTCATCTCAGACATCAAGCATTGCTCTTTGCTTTGTTTTAGTGGAGCCCAGGGCTGAAAACCCACTCTCACACAAGTATGTAGTTGCAAAAGGCAAGAGTATCTTTAGTGCCTTTTATGTGAGCTCTGGATATGTTGACAAAACAACAGGGCTCAACCAAAATGATGTTATATCACGTCCACAATTCTGGAAATTCTGATGCAGAAAACTGTCATTGCTGAGATCAATTAACTTGTCCTCCTCTGTCACAGTTAAACTATGAGAGATGTTTGTACTGACATTTGTAAATGGATCTCTGATCCAGTCTTTGTCTGTTTTCAAGTCATTTTCCACATCACCAAAGTATTTTCTGAAACCATCAACAAGCACAGTGAGATGAGCACAGATTGTGTCCGAGATGTCCACTCTCTCTCCATCATTCAGCTCTGTGTAGCAGGGAAACATTTCTGTTACTCCATTTCTCACACGTTCTATCCAGCGTCGAACCTTCTCTGTAAATCCGTTGATTTTGTCGGACAGGTCCAGGATGTTTGTATGGGGACCCTGCATACTAGTGTTAAGTTTATTCAGTTCATCAAACACATCTGCCAAGTATGCAAGTTTTGCGTTCCATGCAGCGTCCTTGAAGTGTGTGGCCGAGTTCGAATTCTGATCGGATAAAAACTGAGCGATCTCATTGCGCAGCTCAAAAACTCGCCACAAAACGGATCCACGAGATAGCCAGCGGACCTCTGAGTGTAAAAGAAGTCCATGGTGATCAGCGCAGAGTGCCGAGAAAATACGAACATTTAATGGTCGTGTCTTAATGAAGCTGACAATTTTAACAACAGAAATAAGCACTTCATTCAGATCCGGGCACAGTTCTTTTGATGCGAGTGCTTCTCTGTGTAACACAATGCGTTGCCACAATATTGGGTGACACCTGCTTAACTCTTGCAATGAATCCCTTCCTTGAGCCTGTCATTGCTTTAGCTCCGTCGGTGCATATGCCTGCCAATGCAGTTCTCCCAACTAAGTCCTTTTGATGTCATGAATCGATTGATTACGTCAAAAATCTCAGCTCCTGTTGTTCTTTCTGGCAGGATAAAACACCCCAAAACGTCTTCATTGATTTTGTTCTCCCAAACATAGCGAATAAAAACCAGCAGTTGGGCTTGACTTGCCACATCTAGGCCTACATACGGAGTTCCATTTTTAAGTCTATCAATTAGCTATGCTTCAATGTCATCTGCCATTTCTGAAATTCTCCTGGAAACAGTGTTATCGGAGAGTGGTATTTTTTGTAACTTTTTTAGCCTGCTTTGGTCCGAACATAATTTCGCATTTATATCGACTGCGGCAGGAATCGGTCTTTGTCAGTCACGTGCGTTTATTATGTGTGACGTCACCGAGGCGCCATTTTGAAGGTATCGTTGCATTGAGCAGTGAACTAAAAGTGTACAGAACCGTGCAGTAAAGACCGATTAAATCGTCATACTGGAGAAACAGATGCAAACCAAGTAGATACGGTACCGAGATAATCTCAGCTCCATACATATAACGCACATGGGAGAGGGCTTGCCATTAGCACCGTCTATGGATGTAAATCCGAATTTGATGTAGTCCTCATTGTACTTACGGTGCTTGCTTTGGTACTTTTTTGTGCTGGCTTGTGCTTGGACCTTCTGGGAATTTTCTTTTATTTGTGCATGAAACGAACCTGTCCATTTTGCGTGACTTCGCGGTTTTCTGATATCGTGTCCGTTGTCATGACGTTGGTCACATGATGCAAATTAAACAAATAATATATATTTTTGTTAGTAAGTTTTATTTAGATTTTTTTATTTTAATATTACGTAGCCTATTATTTGTTTAATTTAAAAAAAAATCATTATATTTTAATTATCTGCTTGTCATCAACTCACGAACCCCCTGCAATTCCCTCGCGAACCCCCAGGGGTTTGCGAACCCCAGTTTGGGAAACTCTGTTTTACTACATCAAGTTAAACAAAATAAACATGAGAAATGTTTTCTTGCTAAGTTTTTCCATTTTATTTGAAGTAATGATTTTTTAAAAATTATTTCAGTTTTAGTTTTAGTTTAACGTTAGTTTATCTATAATAACGCTGGTAGTACCATGGTATGGTACAGCCACAGTACTGTGTAAATTTACTACAGTAGTACCATTTTGGGGCACGTACCATGGTAATACTTATTTCTTTGCACATGCCCCGTGAAAATACAACATTTTCCACATGTACATGACATTACTGTGGTATTTTTTGTAACTTGTAGTAAATACCTTGGAGTAAACACTGTAGTATATGAATATGGAAACCATACAGTACCATGGTATTGCCATTACCATCCCTATACTATTGTACTGCCACAGTATGTTTTTGTCGTGGGAAATAAAAGTTAATTTGGTTCCTCACCATTTTGTTTTTTCCAGATATTATTTTTGTGGGTCCACCACCACCATCATCATCATGGTGGAGATAAAGAGTTACTGTGAAGCGGGAGTGTCCATGCAGCATGTCTGGGTGGAGGGCGGTCTGACTCTCTGCTTCTACTTCACCCTGGTGCCATCCGTCCTCCTCACCCTCTCCTTCCTCTTCGGCACTTTTCTGTGTATATGCTACAGACGCTACGGCACAGACATGGAGCCCAAGTTCATCCCTCGCTCTCGACTTTACCGGCTCCAAGTGGGCCTGTCAGTGCTGCTCGTCCTGCAGGCTCAGGGCTGGATGGTGTTTCGAATCACTCGGAGCGGAGAGCTACCGGGATACGTGGTTCTGTCTGGCTGTCTCTCCATGCTGGGCTGGATTTGGGCCATGGCCCTGCTTCATCTGGAGAGGAGGAGGGTTCTGGTGCGGGACAGAACCAGAGGACACAGTACGGTACTGTTGCTGTACTGGGCCGTAGCATTTGCGGCTGAAAACCTGGCGTTTGTGTCTTGGATGAGCCCTCAGTGGTGGTGGACTCTGGAAAAGTCTGATCAACAGGTACGTGTGTGTGTGATTGGTTAGGGAGACTGACTGTTTATGTTAATGATGATTTGTTGCAATAATCTTAAGTACATGTTTGTTTGTTTTTTGCCTGTTTATCATCCACCAGGTGAAAAGTAATGGCTTATTTCTCCTAAACTTCATTCATGTTGAGTTTTGTCAAGTTACTTGTCAAGTTTTGTCAAGTTATGCAGATTGTAGTACATAGGGTACTTTTTAGTGCTTTTTATGTATTTTATATTGTATTATCTTGTATTTCTGTATCATAACCTTTGGCACTGATGCCATTGTTCTGTCTGAAGTGGAAATATTTCAAAGTGATGACGTGGGAATGCTGCTCACACGGCATGAATCAGCATTATGGTAACTGTGTGAAATTTACGATAAATAGAGGATCCAACAAATTACTGCAATTTTGTCAATTCTGTCTTGATGGTCATTAGCAATATTGTTGAGTCATTATGTGTATTTAAATAGCAGGCAGTGACATGTGTAAATATTGTTGAGTCATGGTCATTTCTAGCTGCATTCCTTCCTACCTGCATTAGCCACACCCCGACCGTTTAAGATTGACCAATCAGATAACAGTTTTTGCGACACTTCATGACGTGGCAGTTTTACTTTACTCACTCTAGTCTTGCTTTAAACTTTGAATGTTGAATGCAGAAGTTAAATGCATTTTTTAAAAATGGCAACAAATTTGCCAGACTTTCCTAAATAAGCATTTACAAAAATACTCCAGTTTTCAAATAATTGAAAAAGCTTGGAATAGATATATATATAATATAAATTAAATTAAAATTTGAGCCCTTTTTTATTTATTTACTTTTTCTGTACAGTTAATTTGTAGAAATGGGTTTGTCTGATATTTTGTGTTATTTGTATTAGATGTATACAACTTATTATTATTATTAATATTATTGCATTTACTATTGTAATTATCTCAGGATAATCAAATAGCAATAATAAAGACAAATAAGACAAATGTGTACATAGAAAAAGTCTTAGATCTTTGAGTTCAGCTCATGAAAAATGGGGGCAAAAACAAAAGTGTTGCGTTTATAATTTTGTTCAGTGTATATATATATATAGTTGCCCAGTTGCTTTGTCTCCATTTCTAAGTACTGCCCCCTAAATGTTTATAAACTACACTGCCTTAGTTAGACTTTTGATGACTGCAGCACCACACAGCACGTTCTCAATTAAGAGTCCTGCTGACGATACCCAAGAGTCTCCTGGTCTTCGCTTCTGAGTTTCCAACAGGTGTAATAATGAAACAACCGTTTTAAAAAGTGATTTTTCATAATTTACAAAAATATCTGGGTTTTCATGGGTTTAAATAAAAGATTTTGTTACAGGAGACAAAAACAACAACAACTTTGTACATCAAAATTGGACAGGGAAAAAAATACTTGCTTTTCAAAAGTCAACGAATTTGACAGATGAATGTAACATGTCAGTCTCTGAGTAACATGTAATTATTTAAGCCATGAAAAAAACTTCATTCCCTAAAATAAATATAATGAACTACACAAAAAAAATAAAAATTCTCCTGCACATTTTATAATTACTGACGCTTCTGTCAAAAACTTTGGCTGGCTGTCGGTTGGAATATTAGTACTAAAAACATCAACATAATACACTCATGAACATCAATCACTTATACAGTAAAACAATAAATAATTGTTACCTTAAAATCCATCTTTTTTTAAATCCACATCATTCATCGATCATATCACAACATCAGTGTCTGTCAAAAAATAACATGCACAATACATTCTCATATGCTGATACATAGATTTGGGAACTTTATAATAATAATAATAAATTATAATAATTTATGCATTTAGCAGACGCTTTATCCAAAGCGACTTACAGTGCATTCAGGCTATACATTTCCCTGGGAATTGAACCCACGACCTTTTGTGCTGCTAATGCAATGCTCTACCACTGAGCCACAGGAACACACTTGACTGGTGATTTTTATGAAAAGTAAAAATCTTCTTCTTGGTTGTTTAAAAGATTAAGGTAATTATCAAAGTTTTATCAAATGTTGTTTAATTTTCCAATAAAGGTTTTTACATGATTTGTTACATTTAGTTACCCTTTTGCAGATTTGGAGACTTTTTAAAATTGATTATTAATCTCTTTTACATGCTAACACATTGATTTCCTCCTGTCACAGTGAACCAGCTGACAGATGGGAGCTCTTGGAAGACTCTGGCGACTACAGTGTGTGTTTACGGACTCCTGAAGTTCTTGCAGGGAGGTGGAGCTGGTGAGGGAACATCTCCTCATTTAATGATATCTTTGTAGCATGGCATGGAATATTCTTTAGAATCTGACCACAATCTGATCTTCATTTGTTTCCATCTGCAGGTGCGTCTGGGTTTGTGAGTAACATGCGTTCGTTCTTGTGGATTCGAGTGCAGCAGTACACTAACCGCATGGTCCAAGTGCGTCTCTTTGCTCATCTGCACTCTCTGTCTCTGCGCTGGCACCTGGGTCGCCGCACAGGGGACGTCCTGAGAAGCATCGACAGAGGAACCTCATCTATCAACAACCTGCTGAGGTGAGAGCTAAAAAAAAAGTTTTAAAATTAACATTAGCTTTATATTATACTGCATCTTGATACCAGAGACCTTCTTACCTCAAGCTGTTTGCATTTAAATGCAAGTATAAACAAGGTCAACTAGGTCTGTGTGCAATGTTAATCTTGGATGCATTAGCATGCATGCATATAAAACTTAAGAGCCGATAGTATGCTTTCGCAGTAAAAGTGATCTCAGTTTGTATGATCTTTAAATATATATTTTTTGTTTTTTTTCCAACAGCTACATCGTGTTCAGCATCTTCCCCACTATTGCTGACATTGTCATTGCCATTGTCTATTTCATATCCAATTTTAATGCCTGGTTTGGCCTCATAGTCTTCGTTTGCATGGCCCTTTACCTCAGTAAGTATTTAACAATTGTCATTTCTAAATGTGAATACATGAACACACACATTGCTGAAGATGCTGTAGTTGCTTCTTTTCTGGTTTCTTTTCATGTGGGATTGGTTTTAGTATAACTTCATTACTTAAAGTAATTATTTATTTATTAATATAACCAAAGGTCTTGTATTTTGAGTTTTGTTCAAAACATTTAACACTTACATTTTAAGTTAAACTTGAATACCTTGTCTAACTGGTTCAGGTGTGTAACTGGAGGTTAGGATAATGGCTAAATTGAATACTGCTTGAATGCTACTGTGCAGAATAAAGCAATAAGCCCCAAGAAGCCGTGGTTTACAGTGAATTTATAACAGCTAAGGGGCATTGTTATAAATTCACTGTAAACCACAGCTTCATGGGGCTTATTGCTTTTATAAAACGGTTATTCCATATACGTTCACAAAATAAAACAGAGCAAATAAAGTGTAATGATATTAATAAAAACATTCAATCCACCAATTAATGTAGTTCCTCAGAATCAGTTGTGGTTGCAACAAAGTGGTTGCCGAGCAACACACAAACGTAAACAAAGGTGTATGTTTGTAGAGTAATTTACAACAGCTTCAAACGTGGCTCAGCCAATCAGAATCAAGGACCGGAACTGTCTGTTTTATAACATGCAATATACTGCCTTCTGTAAGTGTAGTATATGAAACAGAATGCAGCAGGCAAACATTTATGCTATATTTATGTCACACCAGTGTTGTTATTGTTAATTAAAATTAAAAGTATTAAAAATAATGTTCAGGTAATTGAAATAAACAAAAATAATAATAATAAAATATGAATATTTTATTCAAAACTTTAAAAACGTAATTAAAAAATTTGAAATGTTGCCTTCACAACTAAAGTACTAAAATTACTAAAACTAAAACTGAAATAAAAATAAAGCTAAATAGATGTCAAAAATGACATAAGCACATAACAAATTACAAAAAAAATGAACAAAATTACAGTGAAAACTTAAAATATAAAATAAAAGCTAATTCAAGCTAATATTTAAAAAAAAAAATACTTAAGTAGTATATAAATAATGCTAAAATATCAGTCAATGTACCTCATTATGCCGCTTCTTTTGCAATTGGTCTCTCTTTTGATTTTGTTAATAAAATTTTTTATTTTGAAACTGCAGTTGATATTACTTCACAATTAACTCACAAAATGTGAAAATTATACTGCATACTGCACAAATAGTGTGTACAGTAGTTCTGAACATACCTAGACTCTGCAGGATTGTTTTTGATTCTTTCGTCTCAGGAGTCACTAATGAAAGAAGAATGGAAATACATAGATTATAGCCTTTGATTTATTGATTAATTGTTGTTATCTGTGTCTCTGTCAGCTCTCACTATTGTAATCACTGAATGGAGAACGAAATACAGACGAGATATGAACACACAAGATAACAATGCCAAATCAAAAGCTGTGGACTCTTTATTGAACTTTGAGACGGTATGGCTTTGCTTTGTTCTCTCTTTGTTTAACGAAGGCATCAGAATGCGTGCTATAAAAAATATGCAATATGTAGTATTGTGAAATGCAATATAATGCACATAATAAAGCATTGAATATGCTGTGATTGAATTATGATATTGTCAACAGGTGAAATATTACAATGCAGAGGTTTATGAAGTAAGACGCTTTGAGGATGCTATCATGAAATATCAGGTAAAACATTTTTTTAAATGTTTTTAGACTGCGATCCACACAATATTTGTTATATTTCATCTGTATTTGATTTGAAATGAATTTAATGTTGAAGAGCTCACTGTAATATAAATAAATGCCACTTTTTCTTTTGCTTAGGTATCGGAGTGGAAGACCAACGCCTCTCTGGCGTTCTTAAATCAAACGCAGAACCTCATCATCGGTTTGGGTCTTTTGACCGGATCTCTGCTCTGTGCGTACTTCGTGACAGAGGGAAAGTTTCAGGTATGAACAGTCAGGACACCTCAGATATCAGACCATTGGCAGTTAATTCTGAAGCCACCAAATAAGCTATGGTTTATAGCAGAAAAATGTGAATGTTGCTTCATAAACAGCCTACAGCTTGGCTAATCTACTACATAACTTCATTTCAGCGGTTCTCAACCAGGGATTTATGAGATTGTGATTGTGAGTTCACTGTCAGAGTTTACTTTATCTAAAGCATATTTTATTTGATTGTGGTGGTTTTAATGGCTTGAGAACATTTTTATTCTGGTAGTGAGATCAAATGTGTAACAAAGTGACAAGGCATTAAATAACAAAACAAACAAACCAATACAGAATTTAATTATATATATTTATTTTTTTTAATATATATATATACAAGTTTTATTGTCATGTGACTACATTTAACTCATCATGGTCTTCCAGGTAGGAGATTATGTGCTGTTTGTGACGTACATCATCCAGCTTTACACTCCTCTCAACTGGTTTGGAACATACTACAGGTATGAGGCTTTTGTCTTGGTTAATAGTTTATCGTCAGTGTATAGATACATATATATTTTTTAAAAGAACAAACAGTAAACGTGTATCTTTCCTGTAAAAGAATGATCCAGAACTCTTTCATTGATATGGAAAGCATGTTCAAGCTCTTCACTGAGGAAGAAGAGGTGAGTGGATGAATTTTTCATTGAAATGTATTTGATAGAAGCTTTTGTATAATTAATGACATGATGATTTGATTTAGGTGAAGGATGATGTCAACGCAGGAAACCTCAACTACACACAGGGAAAAGTAGAGTTTGAGAATGTCTTCTTCAGCTACACGCAAGGGTTAGCAGCTTCAGTCGTATTCGTTTCTATTGTTTATTTTATTATTATTAGAAAAATTTGGGTCACAAATAAGCAATATTCATTCAGCTTTTATTTCATATGATGTGGATATTTTTGCAGCAAGGAGATTCTAAAAGATGTCTCTTTTACCGTACTTCCCGGTCAAACAGTTGCACTTGTAAGTCTATTCTATTCTCCTTAATAAACATTTCTTATTATCAATGTTGAAAACAGTTGTGCTGCTTAATATTTTTGTGCAAACTATGATATACTACCATTTAAAAGTTTGGGTAAGTAAGATTTTTTTTAAATACATAAAGATATTAATACTTTTATTTAGTAAAGATGGATTAAATTGATCAAAAGTGACAGTAAAGACATTTATAATGTTGCAAAAGACTTTTTATTTAATGGGAGTTTTTTTTACTTTATATTCATACAATAATCCTGAGAAAATTTAGCAATTTCCACAAAAATGTTAAGCAGCAAACACTGATAATAATAAGAACCATTATTAATAATTGAGCACCAAATCAGCATGATAGAATGAAGAAATCTGAATTATTCCAAACTTTTGTCCGCTAGTGTATGTGTAACCACTTTAGGATTGTTTTGGTTTATTTCAGGTTGGACAGTCTGGATCAGGAAAGAGCACCATCATTCGTCTGATTTTCCGTTTTTATGACGTTCAGGGAGGGTGTATAAAGATAGACGACCAAGACATCTCAAAGGTGAAGCTGTCATTGATACAAACACAGAAGGACACCCAATCATTCCCAAAGCATATTTTATTTGATTGTGGTGGTTTTAATGGCTTGAGAACATTTTTATTCTGGTAGTGAGATCAAATGTGTAACAAAGTGACAAGGCATTAAATAACAAAACAAACAAACCAATACAGAATTTAATTATATATATTTATTTTTTTTAATAAAATGTAATAAAATAAAAACCTTAGAAATATTTCAATGAGCAGTGAACAAGCTGAGAATTTACTACTGCAATATTCATTCAGCTTTTATTTCATATGATGTGGATATTTTTGCAGCAAGGAGATTCTAAAAGATGTCTCTTTTACCGTACTTCCCGGTCAAACAGTTGCACTTGTAAGTCTATTCTATTCTCCTTAATAAACATTTCTTATTATCAATGTTGAAAACAGTTGTGCTGCTTAATATTTTTGTGCAAACTATGATATACTACCATTTAAAAGTTTGGGTAAGTAAGATTTTTTTTAAATACATAAAGATATTAATACTTTTATTTAGTAAAGATGGATTAAATTGATCAAAAGTGACAGTAAAGACATTTATAATGTTGCAAAAGACTTTTTATTTAATGGGAGTTTTTTTTACTTTATATTCATACAATAATCCTGAGAAAATTTTGCAATTTCCACAAAAATGTTAAGCAGCAAACACTGATAATAATAAGAACCATTATTAATAATTGAGCACCAAATCAGCATGATAGAATGAAGAAATCTGAATTATTCCAAACTTTTGTCCGCTAGTGTATGTGTAACCACTTTAGGATTGTTTTGGTTTATTTCAGGTTGGACAGTCTGGATCAGGAAAGAGCACCATCATTCGTCTGATTTTCCGTTTTTATGACGTTCAGGGAGGGTGTATAAAGATAGACGACCAAGACATCTCAAAGGTGAAGCTGTCATTGATACAAACACAGAAGGACACCCAATCATTCCCTTTAAAATCCTGTCTCAATGAATTGAGTTCCTGTATTTTATGTTTCACATTTGTTTTGCACTAAATATGGTAAGCTCTTAATTCATTCGTCTGGTTGTGTCTCAGGTGAAGCAGTCCTCTCTACGCGCTCACATTGGCGTCGTCCCTCAGGATACCGTCCTGTTTAATGACAACATTCGAGACAACATCCGCTACGGCCGAGTTACTGCTACTGACCAGGAGGTGGAGGAGGCTGCGACTGCCGCTGACATCCATGACAAAATCATAACCTTCCCGGATGGTGAGAACCATTTCATTGTACACAAAAATCCACAACTTTTCGGCATTGAAAGCATAATTAAACGGTAGAAAATTAATATAAAATGTGATAAGATTATTTTAGATCATCGCAATGGACAGAGCATTTCATTTAGTTTTTGTATGCCACAGAGTTATTATAAATAGGGTTGGGCGATGTCTACTAAATTGGCATCAGACGATGTCTACAGTGAAACATCACAATGGACGATGACATCATGGTATACTCAACTGCAGAAGCACGGACGGACCATAGACTGTATAAAAACATGGACGTAGTGTCCGTGACGTCACCCGTAGGTTTCTGAAGACCGTCTTTGAAGCTCAAAGTGGGCGGAGCCGGCCATCGCCAACTTGGCAGCGCGTCACCGCGCGTCACTCCCGGATAATCAAAAATGGGCAAAGAGGCAGGAGCTGGTTGCTGAAACCACGCCCACCTAGCTCGACGGTGGTGACAGCAGCGGCAATCCACCTGTCACTCAAGTGGCCACGCCCTTAATTATGCAGAACTTTAAGGCTTAAAATAATTAAACGGATGAGTTCTAAAAAAAATTCACCCCCCTCCCAGTTGTCATGAAGGGCAAAATTAGCTATATAAACCAAAATCATTTTTTGAACCAGGCTGTAAACATGTTTTTTTCTGCTGTAAATTTAGGCATTTAGACCGGAAGGTTGCCGCTTGGGACGGATGAGCTCGACACATGCGCAGTGTCAACTACTTAACTCGCTCTGTCACAACATTCACCTCGCGCCTACACTCGTCCCGGCTCAACATCATGATGTCTGTTAGCCATCGGCGATGGACGATGGCATCGTCTATCGGCCCAACCCTAATTATAAATAACTAAGACTAAAACCATAAAAAAAACATTTGAAATAAAAAACATACTTGAAATAAAAGAAACGTTTTTTTTCTCTTTGCTAAGGCAACATTTCTAATTTTAACTTAATGTACTAAAATAAGTAATAAAATAAAATGAATAAAAACTATATACTGTAGACACATTTTAAAAAGACAAAAAGTAATGAAATGGCAAAAACATACAACTAAATTACTAAAACTTTAACTAAAATTCAAATGAATATGAATAAAAACTAACATTTTTTTTAGTTGTTAAAAAAGGTGCGCTCGTTCAAAACAGTTGCATTCGATCCTTCCGGCTGTGCTGATTTAAATCTAGCGGTTCTGTCAGCAGAGTTTACACACGTTTTGGTAACGGTACGGTTCACTTGGAACCTCAACCGAGGTGGTACTAAAAAAAGTACCAGGTACTGTACCCAGTGGAAAACCCCCCAAAAGTGAACCATACCGAGCCATACCGTGCCGTACCATGCAGTGGAAAAGCGCCATTAGTGATACTAAAATAACACTAGTATGCCATCCATTTTGAGACTGTATAATATTTAGATTATAGCTGATATTCCTAATTGATATTTATTTGCAGGCTATGACACTCAGGTGGGTGAGAGAGGGCTAAAGGTGAGCGGAGGAGAGAAGCAGAGAGTCGCCATTGCTCGCACCATCCTCAAAGCGCCACAAATCATCCTCCTCGATGAGGTACAACATCACCAGTGCATTATGGTAGAATGCGTAGACAATGAGGGAATTATCCCAGTTTTGCCTGGTGTTTTTATAATTTCTTGTTGAGAAGTTGTTGAATTGCTTTAGCAAGTTTTGGTAATGCTGTGGAATTACACTACTGTTCATGAGTTGAAAGATTTTTAAGAAATTTATATTTTTATTGAGCAATGATGCATTAAAATGATCCAAAGTTACAGTGAATACATCTCTGACACGGAGACAAAAGACAGGAAATCTGAGAAACTACAGCCACAAACATCCGCTGCAGGACACAAGGGACATTAGACACTTGGGACATGCAATCAGACCTGGTTTTGTGTGTATTTTAAGCTCGTCCAATGCTGTTTTGACATGTTAGATGATAATTATTCAATATCATATTATGTTTTTGCCAGTTCTTAAAAGTGGCCCATATTGCCTAAGGATTTATTTATTTATTTATTTATTTATTTATTTAAGTCTAATTTTATATTTCTTTGCAATTACTTCCCTCTCTTTTCCCTCAAAGTGCATTTATATCGCTAATTAATATGGCCATAAATGAGAGAGTAATAAGACTGGCAGAGGTGTTACTGTGCATTATATGCTCTGACAATGATGGCTCCTTTCACTACTATAACTTCATTATGCTGAATGTACAATGGGTTTATTTTATTTAAGTCATTTAAGTGGATTTTCTCCAGTTGCATTGGTTCTCTGATGCTTCCGATTTTCTGTTGTTGGTAATAGAGAACATCTGAAAACTGCTTGTAGTTGTAAATATGATCTACACCAGAACAAATTGTAAATGCATTTAGTTTGAAAGTAAATAATTATGTTTCTGGTGCCATTGTGTAACAGTAAATACTGATATTTGAATTTCTATAAAGACTAAGATTGTTTAAATTTAGGATTAAGTTCTAGGCAGAGGGGGGAAAATATTTTTGTCAATTTTAATATTAATTTCTGACATGTGTGCACATTTTTACTTTCTTTATGATCATGTGTGTGTTTCAAGATCATTTTCTTATGCTGTATATGTGGAGTGCTAGTTATTGCGTAGATGCAATAGATTTCTGTACTGTACAACTTCAGTTCAACTAAAGGGACAAAGGAGCTTGCTTATTTTATAGGACTGACACTAAACTCAGGGGACAAGGTTGAAATGAGCCATTGGGATGTGTAATTGTTCACTCGTGTGTAAATTTCTTGACAAAGAAGCTTTTTAGTACATTTTTATTGATTATTCAAAGAACGGGTTGAGAAGTAGGCCTAGTCACTGTCAGAATTTGCCTTGGATAAAATAACTCAGTGGTAAGATGGATAAAGTCAGATTTTTTTGTATGTATTTTACTGTACAGTAAAGACAAGAAGGGCATATGTTTATATTAATATGATCTGATCTTTCTGATTGTTGATCAAATTGTTCTGTGCGTAACATATTGTGTGTACATTAAAATACTATACATATTCCCTTTAGCTTACATTTTGTTTAGAAATAAAAATCTGTAAAATGATAATAACAATATTTTGTTTATTACTATTGTTATATTGCATAACCTTACATTCGCATCGGGTGGTTCTTGGCCTCCACGTCGTGCATTTAAAATCCTTCAATGCACGGCAAACCGTTGATTTTCCCTTGCATGTATATTACCAAGCTAAACTCTCCCAGAGTTGTCATGACAGAACTGTGTTAATTAATTTTCTTAAATTAAATTGCAGTAACTTAATGTAAATTTCTAATTCTAATTAACTTTGGAATTTGGGCAGTTGGTTTTTAGTTCCCAGCCTGCTTTGCATAGGACTGGACAAGGAAAATAAATATTGAAAATAAGTTTTATTTTATGTTTTGTGTTTTTAGTGAAGGGAAAGAAATTTCGTGTTTAATGCTGTTATGTTTGATATTTAAAAGAATTTCTGTTATGTTGAAGTTTGTGGTTATATCATTGTGCTGAAAGTGCTGGTGGTTTGGTTGTTGGTGGCTACATTAGATAAATACTAATATTTTACATGTTTATTATGCCAAATAACTTATAGGCTAGAATGTGTTATGTAAGCTGGTGATTTTTTTCTTGAAAAAAAAAAAAAGAATAATAATAAAATAATTGGATTAATTGGTTCTAGGGCCACAAATTCAGATAGTTGGAACAATTTAATATTTTTGAATAATCAACTTTCAAAAATGTGTAACAATTTCATCATAAGTAGCCTAACTCAAAAAGATTGATGCAAAAGGTTGAGGATTTTTTTTTTTTTAGAGCCAACCCATTTTTTAGAGTGCATGCTGCTCGTATGTGTGCAGAGTAAAAAAAAGTGCTTATACTGACTAATGTTTGTTTACTGATGTAAATTAAATCACTTGATTTACTAACAGCTCTTTTGGCATTAAAAAAGCTACTGTCCGGATTAACTAAAGACGTGCATTGTAAAAATTTTGTTGCTGACCTTGACACTGAATCTTTAAAACAATTTAAAATGAATTCAAAAGACTGTACACTGAGAAGGCACTATGCTATGACATTAAAATATGAGCGACGTTATTGAAGATATGGCTCATGAATATTAAATAGGTTACGTGATTGGACTCTAGACCAGACGACGTAAAGTTCATGAAGCTTTCGCCAGGTAAACTGACACTGTCATAGTATATTGATAATTGGCGCCCTATTTGTTTATTAAATAATGATTATAAACTGTTGACCCAAATTTTAGCTAGAAGATTGAAAACAATTTTGGATTCAGTAATTGATGAATCACAATCGGGATTCGTGAAAAATCGGCACATAAATAATATACGATTAGTTTTGGACATTCTGGATTATTCAGATCTGATTAATGATAATGGCTTTATATTATTTTTAGACTTTTGTAAAGCATTTGATTCTATAGAACATCAGTTTATCGGTTGTTTCAACCCAACTTTGGGTCAAATATGGACTAACCCAACGTTTGGGTTAAAACTTTAATTTAAACATTTAACCCAACAGCTGGGTTAGTCCATATTTGACCCAAAGTTGGGTTGAAACAGCCCAGCATTTTTTAGAGTGTATAGAACATCAGAATATTGTTTGGAAAAAGGTTTGGTTAATACCTACTCAATATTTAATTACAAACAAGGTTAAGGAAGTATCATTCAAAATTATACACAAGATTTACCCAGCCAAATATTATTTGGTAAAATTTTAATCTGATATTGATTTTAGTTGCTCCTTTTGTGTCAGTTGCCCTGAAACTGTGGTACATTTGTTTTGGCATTGCCCTTTTGTAAAACTATTTTGGCAAAATGTATGTAATTTTATTGTACAAAATATTGATAATCATTTTGTTTTGTTATGGAAAGATGTATTATTTGGTATATTGGAGAACAGCAAAGAAAAGCACAGTCACGTTTACATGATAAATCTTATTTTTTTACATGCAAAATTTCATATTCACAAATGTAAGTTCTCATGTGCAAAAAAACTTGTTTTTTTTCTTTTAGGAAGGAAATGGAGCATTATGTTGATACTATACGATTTTCTATGAAAAAAAAAGCAATGGAAGTTTGTAAACGCTTTAATATTTTTATATAAATTTGTATTTGTATACAGCCCCTCTAGTGTGAAATTGTTTATTTCATGTATAATGTTTATTGTTTATATCATGTATAGTGTTTGTCATATACATGTATTTTGATCTTGTTCATAAAAAAAAACTAAAAAAAAAACTGGCACTGTCATACTGATTAGATTCTAGATCAGTATGACTGTGCTAGTTTACCTAGAGTCTAGAAAATAACTTCCTCTAGGGGGCGCCTGACGGCCAAAAAAAAGAAACCTCTCCTGAATCTCATTCACATGTTTTTGTGTGTTATTGGATATATTTACACACTAAACATATAATCGTTTAAATCTATTGTTCTATTTATGTGAAGTAATTGGCATATAAATAAAAAATCTGCTTGCGAAATTTCAAATAAAGCTATTTTTAAAAACGCACTAGCGATTTATCATAAACTACTGAGATGGGGCAATAAAAAACAGCGGTGAGAAAAGTAACATGTACCACATTGGAGTGGTGTTCAGTGATACTGGGGAATTGTAACAGCACTGAATAAAAATGCACGGCGGTTAGTTAAAATATAAAACTATGTATTTATTTAAAAAAATAATTATTCAAATTAGACACTATTAAAATGTTTGACCCAAGGTCCGCCCCTGTCCTCCCTCTCTAAACATATGGACCCACATTTACGCTCTTAGTCTAAATTCTACGCAACTGAGCAGCAACTGAGCACAATGTCTTGCGCAACTGTGGTTGTGAATTCGTCGCAACGCAGCTGTCACGGCGGAGAGAGGACGCCTTCCTTCGGCCTTTCTGTGTTTTCAGTCCTTTTAAATTAATGCTGGAAGCCCAAAATGGATTTTGGTGATTTATTTGACGAGCGGACGTTCACCTTTTCTGACTTTCAGGAGTTTACGGTCAGTATCTGGGGTGTTTTTGTTCTAGTGGCGCTGTTTTGGCGGGTGACAGAAACTCACGGGAAACTGACTTATGTAAAAACTTTAAATACGTTTCAACGTCTTCTTTCATATAAAGCCCAAAATGTTAGACTAGAGAAAAGAACCATTCTTAAATACAGCAAATATCGGCTTTATTTCCATCTGTAAGACAGTAACTATTTGTTGTGAGTATCAATTTAGTTCGAGGCTTCCTCAGAGGCCCAGTGTTTGGGTGTGATAGGAAAAGCACACACCATAGTGATGTCGTTGCTTTACAGATGTTAAGTTTAGGCCTGTCGCAATAATCAATATATCGACTTAACGCGCAATATATGCACATGACCTCAATAATTTTTGGTGACGCAATATATCGCCCATTATATTTACTTAAAAATTAATGTCACCATGTTTTGTACATTCCACTTGCGCCTGTGTCTTTTGCAGCTTCTCGTACATAACGTGGTGTAGTTATGAATTGCTATTTCAAATTTAAAAAATACTTATACAAAAAAAAGTTTTATCTGCAGATATGATCTTGTTTAGGGATCTGTGCCTTTGTGCATACAGACATCTGACTGCTAAGTAGTGATTGTGTTTTTCAGCAATAGTGTGCACCCTTACTTTACAGAGAAAAGAAGGTCAGTAAAAAATCTGTAGATGGAAAAATCTGCATACGAGTTCTTTGTGCAATTTTCTTTTTTCTACTTGTTACTTTGCACTTTTTGTTAGAATAAAAAATCTGTAGATGGAAAAATCTCCATACGAGTTCTTTGTGCAATTTTCTTTTTTCTACTTGTTACTTTGCACTTTTTGTTAGAAAATGTTTATTTACTATTTATTCAAGTTTTTTAAGGTATCTAATATTTTGATACTTAATTCCCATGATTTAAATATTCTTAAAAATTAAGGTATCTAATGTATTGATACTTAATTTACATGATCTAAATATTATTGAAAATTAAAAGTTTGTTGTCATTTGGAAGTGTGTAGGCCTTCTTGCATTATTATGATGTTACATTATGATTATATAGTCAGTGGCATAAAATGGTCTTTAAAATGACAATAATATCGCTTATCGCAATTATTTCTGGGGCAATATATCGCACAACAAAAAGTTGTTATTGTGACAGGCCTAAGTTGTATTAATATATCTCCTTAAAAATAAAAATGAAGGCATTTGACATTTAAACCATGAAACGTTGTGTTCTGTAATCATGATCAGTTTCTGCCTGGACATGAGCAGTGGTCAGAGAGAGTGAGGAAACGACTGTATTATGGTCTTGATTCTGACAGCCCGTTGGATGCTCTATCATGTCCCATGACAGGTGAGTCAACTAGTAAAACTAGTGCCAGCGTCAGTGGTTGTTGTTGCAATGCCATTTGAGTTATCGTGACCTAACTGCTTGTTTTGTCTCCCGTATTTACAAGGAATTTGTTTTTTTGAAACGTACAATTTTGGATTGGTCCATTAGTGCAATTTTTTTTTTTCTTTTGTTACATTTTATTTTAAAATATATTTTAATTAAAAAAAAAGTAATACTTATGTGCATGTTATTTAAGTATTCAAGCTATTGCAGTTATTTTATTATGACTTAATTATTTATACTGATATTTACAATGATTAGAATTTAAAATCTAAAATGAAAGTACTGGATAAACATTGTATTCAAACTATTGCAATTAAATTGCTTTAATTACAAATTATTTTATTACAAATTATTTATTATTAATAATGGAATCATTTTATTATGGCTTAACTATTTAAACTTCTATTTACATTTATTAGAAATTAGTTTAAAGTCTAAAATTAAATACCGGGGAAACATGTTGCTCATATTAACATTTAGTCATAACATAAAAATGTTTTTAGGTCAGGCAAAGTTTCTATATCAAAGCATTCCTAGATAGGGATGTGTTTGGGTAGATATTTTTTTTTATCTTATTCTATTAACAGGAGAGTTTATTTGTGTTTTACAGTACTACTAGATCACTCATCATTGTATTTCCTCTAGATATTGCTGTGGAACTGCTCCAGAAATCTGCCCCAAGTCCCATAAGGAAACTCCACAAGAAGTACGCTGCACACATGGCCAGGTAGGATCACATTATATCTTTGATTTCGAAATTTAATCTCATTATAATACATTTTGTATATGATACATTTTCACTGGATCAACATTGAATCCTTTTTTGTGTTTCAGGGAAGCATGTATATCTCCCTGCGCTATGATGCTGGCCTTGATATACATTGAAAGACTGCGACACACGCTGCACACATGGCCAGGTAGGATCACATTATATCTTTGATTTCGTAATTTAATCTCATTATAATAAATTGTGTATGATACATTTTCACTGGATCAACATTGAATCCTTTTTTGTGTTTCAGGGAAGCATGTATATCTCCCTGCGCTATGATGCTGGCCTTGATATACATTGAAAGACTGCGACACAGAAACCCTGAATACCTGCAACAGATCTCATCCTCAGACCTCTTTTTGATATCCATGGTATGCACATCCAAGTATTCATTTTTTTTAGTCAGTTTGCTATTTTAGTCAGTTTCAGTGATATGATGATCTACCATTGAGAGCCTAATTTCTCTGAATTTCTCATGTTATCTCCAGATGGTTGCCAGTAAATATTTGTATGATGAAGGAGAAGAGGAGGAGGTTTTCAACGATGAGTGGGGCACTGCGGCCAAGCTGGATGTTCAGACTGTCAACACTTTGGAGATTAACTTCCTCAACGCGATTGTAAGCGTGACTCTCCACCTTTCCAAAGAACTATGGCCATTTACAGTAGTTCGACTTGTTTTGTCCTTTTATACACGCGTATTAAGGCTAATACGGGACTGTTGCATTACTGGTTGTGAGTTTTCTATCGAAATTGATATGAAACAAGATCTTTCACATTTACAGGACTGGAACCTCTTCACCGAGCCCAGTGACTTCTTTAAAGTCCTCAGTCAGGTGGAAAGCAGGTTGGTTAACATTCAGTACTGTATCCTAACAGTACATCTCAAACTATACTGATTTATACATTCTTCTTTTCAAAAGATCAAAGACGATTTTTAATGACATGATCTGTTTTAATAGCCCATAAGTATTTGTCTTTTGCAACTAGGCAGTGACTCGCTTAGACTTAATGCAGTTGCCCTTTTCAGTGTAATCTGTTTATCAGAGTAAGTTGGATTAGCAGTATGTTTCTGTTTCATGTGAGTCATGTGACAAAGTTCAAGTCCTTCACACATGCTCAGTTTGCTGTTTGGTTATAATGTTCCAGTATAAATAATAAATAAAAAAAAATCAATATTTCAATGGGCTTTGTCCTTGTAGCATTGCGGAGCGACAAGGTATAAAGCGAGGGTGGTTCACCTACACGGATCTCTGTGTCCTGTTGGAGCAAACCAATTGGAGGGAAGCACTATCAGCTATCTACCAGCACTTTACCAAGGTGAATAATCACAGCTAAACATGCATGAGCTCCTAAATACAGTAGGAGCTCATACAGGTTTCATAAAGTAGCCCATATGACATGCATGAGTCGCCTAAAACACACACACACACACACACACACATAAACACAAACAGGTTTACTGTTCTGCACAAGTTGGACAAAATTATGATTTTTATATATCAATATGACTATAAAATAATAGTATGTTTCTGTTTCATGTGAGTCGTGTGACAAAGTTCAAGTCCTTCACACATGCTCAGTTTGTTGTTTGGTTATAATGTTCCAGTATAAATAATAATAATAATAAAAAATCAATATTTCAATGGGCTTTGTCCTTGTAGCATTGCTGAGCGACAAGGTATAAAGCGAGGGTGGTTCACCTACACGGATCTCTGTGTCCTGTTGGAGCAAACCAATTGGAGGGAAGCACTATCAGCTATCTACCAGCACTTTACCAAGGTGAATAATCACAGCTAAACATGCATGAGCTCCTAAATACAGTAGGAGCTCATACAGGTTTCATAAAGTAGCCCATATGACATGCATGAGTCGCCTAAAACACACACACACATAAACACAAATAGGTTTACTGTTCTGCACAAGTTGGACAAAATTATGATTTTTATATATCAATATGACTATAAAATAATAAGTAAAAATATTTTATAGTCAAATTGATATAATCACATGTAGTCAAAGCTCAATGTCTTGAGCTTTACTTTAAAATCATAGAAAAAACTGCAGGACGCCCTTAATGCCTCTCTTTTTTCACAACCGCTAGTTTCACAAGTTTTAGAAGATGGTTGACACATGTTGCATTCCCAAATGCATATTATAAGCGACGCTTTCCAATTTAATAATCGCACTAAGCCATATTGCGATTTCAGTTTTTATTTTAGTTAATCGTGCAATGCTATCTTTAACCAGTTGTTGTGTTTTTTGCCTTCCCTGCAGATTACCTGTATGTTGGGTCTCCTGTACTTGACTAGCGTAGCCGGTCTCATCGCTTCTTCTGCCGTCATCCACCAGCTCGGCTGTCTTCCCAATACCAGCCACACTTACCTGGACCCGATGAAGCACACATCCATTCATACACCAGCACTTCTCCCTGAGTTCTTGCCGGACACACAGCAGCCAACCTCAAACCTCCATTGCTGCAGCCTGACCAACGTTAGCTTGAAGCTGTGGCCCAGTGTTGTTGTGCCAGATCAGCAGGGTTCTACCTCTTTGTCGTATCAGAACATGGTGCTTTGTCTCTGGGGCTCCATCGTCTCCGCTCTTTCCAACTCAAACCCCTCGTTGGATATTCAGCCACAAGACTGTTTGGTATCAGAAGTGATCTGTCACTGTCACACGGGTGGTTTCCCCCGATGCGCAATAGCACGCAATGGCTCGGCGCTTCTTTCCTCTCCATGGTATGCTCGTCTCACAGCACTTTGGCTTGGGTTAGCTCCGTTTAGCGAAGACCTGATATTTTCGGACCCCCATCTTAACTCCATGCCACCATTTCAAAGACACCCATGTTGCCAAGAGACGACTTTGCCATTTGGGAAATCACCATCTCTTCTGATGCCTGGCTAGATGAGTAAAATAAAACCAGCAGAGTTTACATTACATACACAGTCAACTCCCTTGGTTTTCCTTAATGTTGTATACGAACCAGCCATATGGATTGGTTATAACTGGGTTGTGGTGAGATATCAGTATGTCGGGGAGAAGGTTGTAAGGACGTTTATTACAAAAGTGGCATATGCTGATTGACAGTTTGAGTTTTGATGTGCGTGCTAATGCAGTATGAATGAACAGGCTTTCTTTTCTTTCTCTTTCCGGATGGGTTAGTTTGATTGGTTTTAGCTGTTACGTGAAACCTCCAAGGCATCCAAGCAAAAATAATGGTAAGTAGTTACATAAGTTAACAAAAGGGTCTGCTGTTATACGCAGAAGTGTGTGTTCTTGTTTTGAATAGTTTGCCTGGCTTTGCGCTACATGGTGTTGTCCTGAGGAGAACTGTATTGTTTTAAAGTTCCTTCCTGCGAAAGCCTTTATTTTCAAGTTGGGAAATAATTTGAATTTAAGCCTGGTTTTGTTCACTTGGGTTCAAAGAGGAAGGGTGGAAGGAAAGCAAAAAGGGATGTCAGTTATGCAAATTAGTTAGATATTCTTAAGATTTGTAATGGTCAGCTGGTTGATGCCATACCTCATCCACAAAGCATTCATCATAGATTGCTTTAGTTAACCGTTCGAAGTAACAGTCCTCAATATTTTGATATCCTAAAGTACTGGAATTGCAGAACGGACTAATTTAATAGATTTGGGTTCATTGCTTGACTTTGTTAATGAGTTTAATTTTGGATTTATGTTCTTTAAACGTAATGTAATTGAATAAATGGTATATTATTAAGACTTGGACATAAAAGCACCCTTTAATACCTGATTTAGTGATTTCTTACATATCCACCATTATATGTTAATAACTTCTAAAGTCTGTTAACTATTTCCTGTCCCAATTTTGTACATTTTGTATAGAAATGATGAAAGAACATAACAGCTGCAACAATGAAAATAATAAAAATATCTTAATCTCAAACTTGTTTTGGTCATTTCTAGGTTTTTTTATTTGTATGTCTATATTCGTTTAAATTTTTAGTATTCGTTTTTTAATACTTCATCATAAACTGAACAATAATTGTTTATTGTTACTTTATATGAAAGAAGACGTTGAATAACAACTTTTCGCCACTAGTTGAAATGAAATGTTGAATATTTTATTTTTTTTCAATAAATGATTTTTGGCATGGTTTTAGCCATACTTAATTTTAACGAATAAATATTATAACCCATTTAATGACTAAATACCTCAAGCAATATTTAAGAAATGTCTTAGCTGGCCATTGGCAGGTGTGGCATAAAATTAATTTTGGACCCTTCATGAAGGAAGGAATGGTCGCGCGCATATCACACAAGCCACGCGCTATATTTGGAACAACCTGCGCGCGCTCCTACGTGCCTGCTCTCGCGCTGTCTGTCAGTGTCAAACAAGACACCTTTACACCACATTTAACCGGACTCGTACAGTAATGTCCTAAAATAGGTGGTCTTCTCTTCACCGCTGTGCCGTCGCTTTGTCTGTCCATCGGACCTACTGCGTTTAGAGGGAGCGTCGCGGTTTAAATAACCGACTGACCTCAATTGATCCTAATATAGCTCGGGTGAAGCGGGGATGTGCACGGATCGTCTCGACCAAAGTGCACAAGCACAAATGGACACTGGCACGCAGGTAAGACAGCAGGTAATCGAGTAAACCTTCTCTCGCGAGTGTAAATCAGCGTCTGGTGCATGTGTTAAAATAAAGGCTTGAAAGATTGAAATGGGCAAGACAGCTGCGTTCAGCGTAAACACAATTTTTAGAAGGGGTACAATGGTAATAACATGTTTTTTACGTTATTTACAAAACTACCATGGTACTGCTGTGGTATTACCTTGTCTTTTTGGAAAATGTTATGTAATAAAACCATGGCGGTTTGGAAGTCCAATGATATATAAACTTTATTACGATGGTATAGCCTAATTTATATTAAAGTACCATAGTACTAACATCTGATAGCCTACATAAATGGAAGTAATACAGTAAGGGAAACAGTAAGATGATGCTCATAATTGTTTACTGATGTGCATTTGGTGCTATAAAAGCATTATTAGTGGACCTAATAAAATTTCTGGAATGATTTTTCTGGCAGAATTTGAATTTTTTTCCTTGAAAGAATTATTCCTTGAAAGACAATGCAATGTACTTTTTTGTTCCCGGCAGGACAATTGCCATGAGGACTATTTAATGAACAGCACAGGTACTGTAGTGTAGGTACCTTAAGTCTGAACTTAAGTCTGTTCAATGTTGAGCAATTGCTCACAGCATCTTTAAACATTCGATGTTGTTTGGTGTGTTTTCATGTCTCTCCAGACCCCGATCCAAATGCAGAAGCTTATATGAACTTTATGAAGAAACACTGTTGTTATGATGCAATTCCCACCAGCTGCAAACTGGTCATTTTTGACACCACACTGCAGGTTGGGATGCAATCAAATTCAGAAAATTACTTTATTATTGTTTAATATGATTTAAAAATGTGATTCTCATTAACAACAATAATTCATAAAGACAAAAATATTTATTTGGAACACACGTCTGTTGTGTTGACAGGTGAAGAAGGCCTTTTTTGCTTTGGTTGCGAATGGCCTGAGAGCAGCCCCTCTCTGGGACAACAAACTGCAGAGATTTGTGGGTAAGACTGATCTTGCTGAGTGTGTGCATATTATTTTTATCTATATGAATTGTTCTCTTGTTTACTTCATTCCCTTGCCGTTTTCCCAGGTATGCTGACAATCACAGATTTCATCAATATTCTTCATCGGTATTACAGGTCACCTATGGTGGGTTGCGATCCCTGCCTCTTCTCTAATGATCACCTTGTTTTGTCCTTCGTGGTTTGAATCATTGATTTTGCATTGACTATCCACATAATGCTGCATGAAACAGATACTGTTTCTTTGGTAGATGATAACAAAGTGACTTGAAATATGATTCGGCCTGAGTCCTTTTTCATGCAAATAATTTTCTTAACCTGATATTTTGCGCCTTTTATTTATAAATAATTCAACTCTGCAACAGTTCAGCCCCAAAAAAGAGAGAATACTTGACTATGAAGAACCTTCTCTTCAGCCATGACTAGATTGTCAGATATATATATATATATATATATATACAGGTGCATCTCAATAAATTAGAATGTCGTGGAAGTGTGTATTTATTTCAGTAATTCAACTCAATGTGAGAAACTCGTGTATTAAATAAATTCAATTCAAACAGACTGAAGTAGTTTAAGTCTTTGTTTCTTTCTATTGTGATGGCATTGAATTTATTTAATACACAAGTTTCACAATTTGAGTTGAATTACTGAAATAAATGAACTTTTCCACGACATTCTAATTTATTGAGATGCACCTGTATATATATAATATCCCTCCCTTATATACCTGTAATTATATTTATTAAAAATATATAGTTTTTAAATGTATGAGTTTTTGATTTTTTTTTTCAGAAATAGAATTTTAAATATATTTTGTGTATACACTACAGCTTAACATTTTAGTGTTAGTAAGATTGATTAATTGATTGACTGATTGATTGATTTATTTATTTAATACTCTTTTCTGCAATGAAGCATTAAATTGATCAAGTAAAGACATTTATAATGTTACAAATATTTATTCTTCAAGAAATGGTGTTCTTTTAAGCTTTCTATTCATCAAAGAATTTTGAAAAATGTACTGTATCACAAAAATATTTCCACAAAAATATTAAACGGCTCAACTGTTTCCAGCATAAATGTTTATTGAGCAGCAAATCAGCATATTAGAATGATTTCTGAAGGATCATGTGACACTGAAGACTGGAGTAATGATGCTGAAAATTCAACAGGAATAAATTACATTTTAAAATATATTAAAATATAAAATGGTTATTTAAAATGTTAATAATATTTAAGATTTTTTCTGTTTCTACTGTATCTTCAATCAAATAAATTCAGCCTTGGCAAGCATAAGAGACTTAAAAAAACCCCCAAAAAAACAAACAAACAAAAAAATCTAACCAGCCCCAAACTTTTGAACAGTAGTCTATATTTATATATACACATTACACTGTATCATTTTTATATATTTTATGGTTGCTTTCTTTCTCTTGTAGGTTCAGATCTATGAATTGGAGGAGCACAAGATTGAGACATGGAGAGGTGATTCATTTCAAAGTAAATAATCTGAACTACACAGATGATGTTGTCCAGTGCAGATATTGTGACCAACCCAAAATACAGTCCCTACCAGTTCATTATATTTAAGCCTTAAGGGACTATAGGTTTGACTTACTAAAACATTTAAAAATATACTATGTATGTTTTAATAAGCATTCTTTACATCAGTACATCAGTAGTGAAACATTATCAGACTGCCTGTATCTCCACAGTGCTCAATATATCTCACACAGCTGTCATTGACTGTCATTGTGTGATTATAGGGCAAATTTACTGCATAATGTTACTTGAGATGAACAACTTGCATTTAATTATTTTTTCAATGTTTCTCTGTTTGTCTCGTCATGTGCTCTCTGTTTCTGTAGGCGTCTATCTGCAATATCACGATCAGTGTCTCATCAGTATCACACCCGATGCGAGGTATTAACAACTTTGTGCTTGCTTATGTAGTTGACGCAGTTGAGTTTTCTTGGTGGTTGTCAGGGTTGCTGGCACCATGTATGATAAGAATAATCATAACTTACATATAAGATGCTACATAGATTTTTCTATCTGTACTGCCATTCAAAAGATTGGGGTCTGTTTTATATTTTTAATTTCTGAAAGAAGAAGCTGATCAAAATTAGTAAAATTGTGAAATATTATTACAATTTAAAATAATGTTTTTCAATTTTAATATATTTTAAAATGTAATTTATTCCTGTGATGCAAAGCTGAATTTTCAGCGGCCTTCACTCCAGTCTTAAAGGAATACTCCAAAAACTCAACTGTTTAACTCTAGGGGAAATTAGCCTATTTTCAAAAATACTGGAGTGTTCCTTTAAGTGTCACATGATTCTTCAGAAATCATTCAAATATGCTGATTTGCTCAAGAAACATTTCCTGTCATTATCAATGATAAAATCAGTTGTGCTGCTTGATATTTTTTTGGGAAACCATGATAAATTTTTTCCAGGATGCTGTGTAAAAAGTTCAAAAGAACAGCATATATTTGAAATAGAGCTCTTTTGAAACCTTATAAATGTCTTTACTGTCACTTTTGATATAATGAATCCTTGCTGAATGAAAGTATTAATTTCTTTAAAAAAACTCACTGACTTTAAACTTTTGAACAGTAGTGTATGTATTTATAATATATTTTTATATATACAGAGTTCTGGCATGAAACTCTAGATGGCGCAGTCCGATAGGTCTAACTCAATCTGACCTAAT
>NW_015638932.1:1041184-1066184 GCF_001515625.1 Sinocyclocheilus rhinocerous
CAATGAGCTCGCTGCTCAACATTCAAATATATGACTAGTGCTTGCCGTAGCAGTTGCAGCTTGCTTCAGAAACCCTCCACCTTCCCCAGCTCCACCTGTATAGATCTGCTACGAGGTGATTCATGTATGCTATATGGGGGTTATATTTTATATTTAAATATTGTTATATTTGCAGCAGCAATATTTCTTACATGCTAACAGCAGCATGTTGTTGATGTATTGGCAGTAGCAAGTCTCGGTACTTGCTCTGCAGCAGCAGTAGCAGCAGCGTAGCAGATCTATTCCGCCAAGACCAAATGCATTAACATTGTCATGTACATTACCATGCCAGTCCCTCCGAGAGTTGTCATGACAGAAATATGTTTCTGTCCTTACACAGCCTCTTTGATGCAGTCTACTCTTTACTGAAACACAAAATCCACAGGCTGCCGGTCATCGATCCAGAGTCTGGAAATGTCCTTCACATATTGACCCATAAGAGAATCCTCAAGTTCCTTCATATATTTGTAAGACGACTAAATCCAGTAGTTGAGTCTATTTGAACTCATCATTTTACAGTTCAGCATGTTTATAAATGTGTATAAATATGATTTTCTCTTCATCTCCAGGGAGCTGCAGTGCCCAAGCCACGCTTCTTGAAGATGCAAATTCAAGATGCAGGAATAGGAACTTTCACAGATGTGGCGACTGTCTCACAGACAGCCACTGTGTACGATGCACTTTCTGTGTTTGTTGAGCGACGTGTGTCCGCTCTCCCGGTGGTGGATGACGATGGTACATCTAACTCAAAACATAAAGTAAAATAAGTCATGTTACAGGACAACAACAGAATAATTGTGCTTCTTTTTACTTCCATTCCTTCTGTTTTTTTTCTAGGCAAGGTGGTTGCCCTATATTCCAGATTTGACGTGATTGTGAGAATCTTTTCTTCTGTTTTAATTTCAGACATTAAAAGCAAAACTTGCTTATTGAGATATCCTGAAGCCTGTATCGTTTATGGTGATATTTTAGTTGTGTGATACCGTTTCTTTTGGCAGAATCTTGCAGCGCAGAAAACCTACAATAACCTGAGCATGAGCATGCAGGAGGCCATGCGGAG
The DNA here is from genome assembly GCF_001515625.1 of Sinocyclocheilus rhinocerous. Lineage (NCBI taxonomy): Eukaryota > Metazoa > Chordata > Actinopteri > Cypriniformes > Cyprinidae > Sinocyclocheilus > Sinocyclocheilus rhinocerous. The sequence goes on from NW_015638932.1 coordinate 1,042,284, forward strand.
GAGACACTGTTATGTGGAAGGAGTCATTAAATGTTACCCTGATGAGACTTTGGAGACTGTTATTGCCAGAATAGTCAAGGCAGAGGTAAGGAAGTGTATTCTAAACTGTTGTTTGAATTTTATTTATTATATTTTGTTAATTACTGTTTTTAACTATTTTGTTTTAAATGTGTGTTCTGTCGTGTCTTATTTTCACTTTCATTTTATTTTTGAGCTGTTTAATCTTGGTTCTGTGTGCAGGTCCATAGGCTGGTGCTTGTGGACAGAGATGACGTGGTACGGGGAATAATCTCTCTCTCAGACCTGCTGCAGGCCATTGTTTTATCTCCAGCAGGTATCGATGCTCTGTTTTCCTAACCTGTTCCCTCATCTAACCTGCACTAGTATCCAGGTAGGCTTTACTCTGCCTTCCTAGCCCAGCTATGCCAACACTTGCATTGCTACTGCGCATAGTACTAGTCAAACGTTTGGACACACCTACTTATTGTCTATTAGGACTATTTTACACGATTCAGAACAAACATAAAATCATCAAAACTATAAAATAACATGGAAGTATGGGGGGAAAAAAACAACAACTATCTTTTATTTGAAGTGCGTAATGGGAAGTTTTACACACTATTTTATTAATAATAATAATACCTTTTATTTATAGGCGCATTTCAAGACACTAAAGGACACCGTACAATATAAAACAAAACAATAAAAATACAAAACGCGAACGTTATAACAACACATTAAACAAGCAGATCATTAAAAGCTATTCTAAACAAATATGTTTTTATCTGAGCTTTAAAATGGGAAATTGAATCCAGCTGGCGAATGTGCAAAGGTAAAGAGTTCCAAGGAACTCATCTTGAAGTTTGGAACAGACAATAAGTCTGCAAAATATGATCTCAAAGAGCGCAAAGGAGTATACAAATGAAGAAGATTTGAAAGAGGTGCCAAATTATGAAGAGCTTTGTACGTAAGAAGTACAATTTTGTAATGTACACGATAACAAACAGGAAGCCAGTGCAACTGGAAAAGAATTGGAGATAAATGATCAAAAGTACGTGAGCGGGTAATTATCCTAGCTGCTGAATTCTGGATTAGCTGTAATCGATGAAGTTTTTTTATGAATCATTTAGTTTTTCTGTGTTGCATTTTTTTGCAAACGTTTTATTGCAGATGCTATTTTATTGTTTTGTTTTTTAATTACATTTTTATGTTTTGTCATTTTGTTTTATAACAAATGTAATTTTCTTTCGTTTTCTTTTCTTTCAAGTATGTATGTATGTATTTATTTATCTCAAACTATAAAATGTGGAAACTAAAAAAACTAAAAAGTGTTTTATTTGAAGTGCGTCATGGGAAGTTTTACACTCTATTGACTATTGTCTATTGATTCACATGTATGCTCGACATTTGTAGATCATTTTTCTTCACTATCTACTCTAGCTAATTTATTTGGAAGAAATATGTAATAATAATAATAATAATAATAATTGTCATTATATCATACATACTGTAGCATACAATTTCTATTTGCCTAAAAAAAAACATATTTTGAGCTTGTAAGCATGAAGCATACACTCATGAGGAACATACATTCAGTCAGGTGTGTTTAAATGTTTGACTGGTACTGTAAAATAATTACCCCACAGTATTGCGTGCCTTTATTAATATATTCACTTTAGTCATTATATCATCTGATGACATCATGTCTATTGTTATGTGAAGCTCCAGCACCCATCAATCACAGCCACTCCTAATACATTTTGGTTTCCACAGTGATGATGTATTTTCGCTCTACTAGGTATTCACAGCAGTGAAAATAATTGAAAACGCTTATATGCAGTACTAATCATAGAGAATTGCTAATGAATAGAGTACTTTCCGCATGCTTTGTGCATGTGCATGACCTGTTTGTTAGTTGTTTGAATGTTTGAGAATACGCTGGTGGGTCAGGGATGTTACCTGGGGCCCTTTGTTATGGACATTTAACACCAGTGTGGTTGGAAGCACAGTCACTGCCTTGTCCTCTCTGTATTATCTAGTTCAAAAAGCGTGGTAATACCATGCTACTTTTTGTAAGTGTATTCTCTTATCCTGTTTCAGGTTTTTAAAGCAGATATGACTGCAAGCTAGAATCAAGAAAGGATATTTTATACATTATATGTTCATATTGTAAAATGTTCAGTTTAGAGTGTGTAATATATTAAACAAAAAATGTCTCATTGAACTGAGAAATTGTTTATGATAAATGAGTACTGTTGCATTGTGTTTTCTTGTGTGAGTGAGCACTTGGGCTGGGATTTTGATCAAATTGATCATCTAGTTTGTCTTTTGTGCTTTGCTATGATGAAATATATTGTCGGATTATCATGTTTTTTTTTTCTAATAAACAATTCCTTGTGCTCTTTTTTTGCCTGATTGCCTACTCAATAAAAAAAATAAAAACATTAATATAAAAACCAGAGAGAACATCTAAGAGAGAGAGAAAATTAACAACTGTTAATTAATAACTGTTACCTATAGACACAAAGAACACGAAAGTGTTAAAATAAAAATGTTCTTTAATTAATAAAATACTTATTTATTTGATGTCTTAATAAAATTTTAATTATATATAGACAATATATAAATTAATGTTTTTATTAAATATTTAATTTAATGATTAAAATGCTATTTTATGTAAGTGTACTAATAATGGTATTTGGATATTTAATTAAATGTAAATAATTAAATTTACATTTATTTTAATTACATTTTATTAAATAATTTGATTACATTTAATTAATATGTTTTTAACATTTTTGTAAGTTATTACATTTTTTTAATAAATATTTTATATTTAATTACATATATTTTATTTAAATCTTAATAAAATAAAACACAAATACATTATATTTAATGTTACTGAATACATTTATTTACACTGAAATTTAAAATTTCTCTATTTTAAATATATTCTTGTATAAATACAATCTGTTGAAGCCCAGTAATGATAATATCTATTCTCCCTGCTTAATCTATAAAAAAATTATTCATAATTAATAAAAGTATAATTTATAAACAAATATAAACAACATTGAATAAATCAGTCAAATTAAATACAGTAAATGCCAAGTTCAATTCTTGGCATTTGTGTGTATGTGCTGCAGCCAGCAGATGTCACCCATGGGCGCAGTAAACACTGAGCATGTGACACTGTAAGAGCCTGTAAGATCCACGGTCTGTTTCTGTTTTTTCCTAATAATCCATGACGAGCCTCTTCTGACCAAACCCCGTCATCGACACACACAAACAAACAACACTGGACAAGTGACAATGGAGAGCAAACGGGCCTCGGTGTCCTCACTGGCGGGTCTGGAGGCCTGGTTCCCCGCGCCCGGTAGCGCGGAGGATGAGCCGGAGCTGCGGCGGCTTCGGGAGCGGCTGCGCGGGTGGCTGTCGCAGTGTGAACCCGCGGTGATCTGCGCGCAGCGGCTGCTGGTGTGGGAGAGGCCGCTGCACAGCATCATCGCCGCGCTCGCGCTCAACACGCTGTTCTGGTGAGACACGAGCGAATAAAGCTGTTCATTTGGAAGGGACGACGTTAATCCTGACGAGTAGTTAGTAATCTGCTCGTTAGTAGTTGCTTCGGGTCGAAGATCCCCCGTGTTGCTTTTGTGGCAGCTTCGCTATACGCTTACTGTTCTTCGGACATGTGCTAATTTGTTTTGGATACTATCATTACTACAATACCATGGTATTCTTGGGCGACTATGTAAATACCATAGTAATTGTACTTTACCATAGTATACACCATTACTATGGGTTTTGGACATACCATAATATTACTGTGCCATACCATTACAAAAAGTACTACGGCAGTAACTTACCATAGTAACGTTACAGTCATGGTATCAGACGGTAATAACATGGTACTATAAACCATAGTACTGAATGTTTGCCATATTCATATACAGTACAGTACCATGGTATTTACAGTACATGGTACTCCAATATTTAAGAATATAATGATATGTTCAAAAACTATGATAGTGTCTTGTCCAAAAAACATGGTAATACCATGGTACTTTTTTGTAAAGGGTAAACACCATGGTGTATGACTATGGTATGTTATGGGACAAATGCCAGGGTAATACCATGTTTGCTTTGGACATTTACTGCGATATTACTATGAAAATTTTCAAACAGATTTTACCGCATAAATATTTTTTTACCGCAAAAAATATTTTACTGTAGTAATACCATCTGCATCACGGAACTTCCACCGTTTGTTTAATATAACATTAAATATTTATAACAATATAATATGTATTTTATACATATGAATTAAACATAAAAATATAATATATACAATTATATTCATAATTATATAATAATAAACATATAATACATTTCTATATACTCAGTATACAGAAAGATATTTATCTGTCCATAATATTGAAAATGTCTATGTTACCTTTGTTCATTATGGTGATAATATCACAGTTAAACTCTGGTTAGTAGGCAAGAACTATGGTACATTTTCATATATGGGAAATTACATACATGACTTATTTCTGTCATATGTTGTTTTTGTAATTGGATAAGATGCCGATTGTGATGTTTGAACAGATATATGTGTGTTTTAGGCTCCTGTCGTCCACACCTCTGAGACCCTTGTTCCTCCTGAGTGTGTTTCTCATTGGACTGACTTTACTGGAGAGATGGAAAGGCAAGCTGCCGCAGATCACCGGTAATCTATAGATACCACTATATTGTGTATTTGATTCATAGAAACACATACAGAGGCACACCACAGGACTGGAAAATATAGCTTATATAATGTATAACACATGTTTTGCAGCATTGTGAAGATGCGTAATACATTACTCAAATGTATTTGCTCTGAAATGTATTGTTCTAAAATTGGGAACACAATTTTTTAACTAAACAGTCATGGTTGTTAAGTAAATTTAAAATGTTTAAAGCAAGAACTAAAAAGCATTAAAAATGTAGCTAAAATGAAGGCATGTTTTACACACCATTTTCTACTAAATTTAAACATTTTTATTATTTTTATTTATATGCCCCAATGTAACAAAATTAATACACAGCTATATACATTCAATATAAATACATAGATTTTTAAAATCTTTTGAAAGAAGTTACTTTTATAATGCTACAAAATATTTGATTTAATATACAGTATATATGCTGTTCATTTGAACATTCTATTAATCAAGTAATCCAGATAAAATTTATTATCACTTCCACAAAAAATATTAAGTGGCACAACTGTTTTCATTATTGATAGTAATAAGAAATGGCAATGATTTCTGAAGGAGCATGTGACACTGAAGAGTGCAGTAATGATGCTGAAAATTCAGCTTTGCATCACAGAAATAAATTACATTTTAAAATATATTAAAATAGAAAATTGTTATTTTAAATTGAAATAATTATTCACAATATTTCTGTTTTTACTGTATTTTTCATTAAATAAATACAGCCTGTAAAACCTTACAGACCCAAAGTTAGAGACAGTGTTATTGTAAAACATCTCTGTTGTCACGAAACAAGGAGGGATCGCAAAACTAGACCAAGGACACAAACGTAATGGCCAATTAAAATGCACAATTTATGATTCAGCTTAATTTTATATTTTCCACAGAATCATCATGATGTTTTTTTTTTTTTTATGAGAATTGAACATTTTTGAGATTGCATGAACATTTTACCATTAAGAGGCCCATACATTCACAGTTTGTTGTAGGAACCTCTTTTGCTCTTACTGTTTGCTCCTCTGTTCTCTACAGTGTGGCATCCAGAGGCGTCTGTCGTTGAGCGGTATGTGTCTTGAATAATCTCTGCGTGTCTCAACAGCACCCCCGTCCCCTAAGTGTTTGGACTGCTCAGTTTCATAGTTTTCCCTTTGCTGTATCCTAAGATTGTTTCCTTATTAAATAAGTTTAAATTTGTCCTAACTGCACAAGTTAATTTGTAAATGCTGTTACAGAGAAATGCTAAGTGAGCAGCCACATTTATTAAGCGTCGAGGAGCTCAGCTACAGATCTTCTTTATGCACCAAGAGCTTGTAACACTCCAAAGAGAAAGGAAAAATTGAAATCGCATCATATGACCCCTTATACAAATAACACAAAAGTGATAAATCTGTCTTTATTCAACCTCATGTCATTCAAAACCTTAAAAGTCTACAACGTTTAAAAGTTCAGGGTCAGTAAGATATATATTTGAATTTAATAGTTTTCTTCAGCAAGGCTGCATTAAGGTGATCAAAAGTGAGAGTAAAGACATTGACAAGTTCTTTTGTATTCATCAAAGAATCATGAAAAAATGTATCACTGTTTCCACAAAAATATGAAGCAGCACAACTGTTTTCAACATTGATAATAATAAATGTTTCTTGAGCAGCAAATCAGCAAATTAAAATGATTTCTGAAGGATCATGTGGCACTGAAGACTGGAGTAATGAATGCTGAAAATTCAGCTTTGCATCACAGAAATAAATGACATTTTAGAATATTTTCAAATAGAAAACAATTATTTTAAATCGTAACAATATTACACAATGTTTTACTGTATTTTTGATCAAATAACTGCAGCCTTGGTGAGCAGAAGAGACTTAGATTTAAAAATCTTACCAACCCCAAACATTTTATGTCCAGCATGTGTTTACTGATCAGTCGTTCTGTTTCTCCTCATCAGTTCTGCATCATGATGTGTTCTGGATGTGTCATGCTGGCCGTGGTTGGACATTACGTTCCTGGGATTATGATCTCCTACATCATATGTGAGCAAACTTCCCTCGGTTGTGTTTGTTGATTTCCATACATTACTTTTACACACACTGCTGCCCTTTTGCACCAGCTACTCAAATTGCGCAACACACAGCTATTCGAGTCCACCCCTGCACTTACGTAACACTCTGGTTGTATTTTGCATTGCTATAAAGAAGCAAAACAAAAAGATAAATATATCACCCAGAGAGGAAAAATATATTGCCAGCATTTCTGTTTGGCTGGGTTAAAAAATTCAGTCACATTTAAATACAGAAATGTAACGGCTGGACAAATCAGACACATTATTATTTGTTATATTTAACAAATAATCCAACAGACCCCCTCACCCAACAACCGGACTGGGAGCCGGGTTTTCTGTGAAAGACCCCCCCAGGCCACTGGTTACCATGGCAGCCAGGACACATTTCAAGATAAGACTGGCTTTATGGCCCAATAGAATTCACTTCACCCCACTGGAAGTCACTTCGAAACAGAGTAACAGACACATACTGCCCATAGGAAAACACTTCTTTCATTCATTCATAGCAAAACCTTTCTATGGGGGATTGTTCTCCTTGGTAGAAATCGCGGCCCGGAGGCACCTAGATTGTACGTAAAGGGCATTTTAGTGTCGGTGATTAAAGTGGCAGGGGCTTGAGCCCCCCGGCCTCCCCCCTGTGCAAGGCACTGGTGTGTATTATTACTGTTCTTGTAGGGCTGGGCGATATAGCTAAAACATGTATCAACGAAATAATGTTTCATATCGTTCGGTATCGATAATTATTGACATTTTTTATAACCTTTTTTAAAAAGAGCAATAGAATTTTTTTTTTTAATTTAACCACTGTATTTTTAAATTAACCCAATTTATTGAGACAAACAACAAATATTGTCTTTTGTATTGTATACTGTTTTATGCATGCGTTATGATAGTCGACATAACCTCTCACCTATACCATGTTTGGTATCTACGAATTTGTATTTTGAAGATCTAAATGATAGGGTATATTATAGGTTGATGCCTATGCAACATATTAGTATTACAAGAATCTTTAATAGTTTTTGCATCAACAACCAATCCAGTTACATATGCAAAACACCATGCTAGAAGACAAAGAGTCATAAACTTTCCCTCCGAAAATGTGTTACCATTGGCTCACTGACCCCCTGGAGGTGTGACCTCCACAGAAGTTAAAAGGCCTCACATCTGTGACCCGGACTCTCTTCTTCGGCACTCTTACCTCCTTGCCTCTCGGACATCCAGTTCATCCGCGCGACCTGCAAGGAATCCCCAACGCTGGCAGAACACCAAAGTTGCAGCAAGCCATGTTGCAACTTTTCACCTGGGATAGAACTGTCCTGGCCACCAGAACAAAGAACATCTTTGCAGTTTGTCACTCGTCAAAATTAGTTTTATGAATTAAATGCATTTTCATTTTGGACAAGAGACAGTTACCAGTTCAACCGCGACCTGCAAGGAATCCCCAACGCTGGCAGAACACCAAAGTTGCAGCAAGCTATGTTGCAACTTTTCACCCTGGAGAGAACTCTCCCAATCACTACCGAGTCAGAGTAACATCTTTTGGAGTTTGTCACTCTTCAAACCCGGAAGAACGCGATTGCAATTCCAACACCATCGAATTTTCGAACCATCAAGACTTTCACCCGAGACTGCATCCGGACGCTCGTTCAACGGCCAAGACAATGCAAGTATCGTACATTTAACTAAACGAAACAGAGGTTTTGTATAAACTGTAGACCCCGTTGTCAAACAGCGCTGATGGTTTCACTCAGGTGGTTAACTGCCTCATTTTCACAGCTTCATTCCCTGTTTCTCTAATGGTTTCATTCAGTCTCATTTGCCCTTCCCTCATGTATGTGTGATTGTATGTTTGTTTGTTTTGACTAGTTATGTGTTAGATTAGTTAAAACTTTTTTGTGCATAAATTACTTGAGTTTCTGATTCTGTCACTGCTTGTGGATAATGTCCCTTTAACGATCCGATCTTGTCACATGCTCTACAAATTACTTGAGTTTCTGATTCTGTCACTGCTTGTGGATAATGCCCTTTAACGATCCGATCTTGTCACATGCTCTAATGCTTCTGTGGCCACGAAAATATAATTTCTTAGATTTGATATGAAGTTACACTGAATGTTCGATGGACGAACAGATTAGTTGATGGTAATATTAATTCTGCAACAGTTACTACTGGCAACTGATATAAATAATTGTAATTATAATTAATTGTAATTATTTATATACATTTCTCTTTTGAGCTAATTTGCTACAGAAATGAGCATCTTTATACTACAAAATCTGCATACTACAACAATTCAAACAGGTGTCAAAACAAAGTAATGTATTGTCTTTTGAGTGAATTTTATTAAAGAAGATGGGGAACATATTTGGGTCATATTTTACCATGAAATCAAAAAGAAAAAGATTTGAAATTAAATAAAAATTTGAATTAAGAAAAAAAGCTTGGAAGGCTTTTAGGATTTTAAAGATGTTTTAAATTATGTTTTTTTATTTAAATATATTTTGTCATTTGGGGTCAGTAAGATTTTTTAATGTTTTTGAAAGGGTCTTATGCTCATCAAAGCTGCATTTATTTGATCTAAAATGCTGTAAAAACAGAAATATTATGTAGTATTATTACAATTTAAAATAACACTTTTCTGTTTTGCTACAATTTAAAATGTAATTTATTCCTGTGACGCAGAGCTGAATTTTCAGCATCATTACTCCAGTTTTCAGTGTCACATGATCCTTCAGAAATCATTCTAATATGCTGATTTGCTGCTCAAGAAACATTTCTTATTATTATCTTTGATGAATAGAAAGAACAGCAAAAGAACAGCATTTATTTGAAACAGACATCTTCTGTAACATTATAAATGTCTTTACTGTCACTTTTGATCAATTGAATGCATCCTTGTTGAATAAAAGTAGTAATTTCTTACAAAAAAAGTTACTGACCCCAAACTTTTGAATGGTACTGTATGTAGCGGTTAATTGTATTTTTCTCTGTCCTGCATTAGTGCTGAGTGTGCTGCTGTGGCCGCTGGTGGTTTACCATGAGCTGATCCAGAAAATGTACACCGGACTGGAGCCCATACTGATGAAACTCGACTACAGCATGAAAGGAGACACACAGCTTGAATAAATAATCCCTAATATTATCTGAATCCTATATTGGACTGATAACAACAATAAAAACTGTTCAATATTGGTGCCAATATATTGTGAGCTCTTGCTGCTGATATCACAGTTGTAGACTCTGCGCAAACCAGGTTGTTAGTGTGTCACTTCCTGTTAGATTGTGCTCAGGAGATGTGTGTGTTTGTGCAGAGCTGAAGAAGGAGCAGGAAGAGGGTGATGAGCCGAGGGCAGAGACGGAGAGCGAGAGCGAGGAGGAGCTGTCATGTTTCACCCCTACTGTGAGTGTCCTGATACAGGATGCTTAGTTTCATGTTTGATGATGAGGGGACTCACTATATCCCATCTTAAAGGGGCCATATTCTATATGTAAACTTTTAGAACTGGTAAATTTTTCAGCATCATTACTCCAGTCTTCAGTCTGATACTTTTGTTTTTTTCAGTATTTTTTGGTGAATAGAATGTTCGCTTCAATAAACTCCTAATTTACTAATAAACAGCCAATATGCTAGTAATATGCATGCTAATAAGCAACTAGCTAATAGTGAGAATTGTGAAGCCCTAAACTAAAGTGTTATCGAAAGTTCAAAAGAAGAGCATTTATTTGAAATGGAAAACTTTTGTAACATTATAAATCTCTTTACTGACACTTTTGATCAATTGAATGCATCCTTGTTGAATAAAAGTATTCATTTATTTCCAAAAAAAAAAACACTAGTGAACAGTAGTGTAATTCTGGTCACTGATTGGTTCTTTCTTCGAGCAGGTGGATGTGAAGACTACGGCTCTGGCGATGGCCATCACAGACTCTGAGCTGTCCGATGAGGAGGCGTCCATACTGGAGAGTGGAGGATTCTCTGTATCCAGAGCCACCACACCACAGCTCACAGACGTCTCTGAAGGTACTCAACGCTTTTTCATGTGCATGAAGAGTTTAGTCCGACTGATTCAAATAAATGGGTCAGTACCACAGACGACAAACATTTAACAGACGTTCTTTACTGCATACACTACCAAATGTTTTCAAATGTTTGGGGGTCTATATATTTTTCTTTGAAATGTTTTTGACTCTCTTATGCTCACCAAGGCTGCATTTATTTGATCAGAAATACAGTAAAAACAGTAATGTTGTAAAATATTACAATTTAAAGTAACCGTTTTCTATTAGAATATATTTTCAAATATGATTTATTGCTGTGATGCAAAGCTGAATTTTCAGCAGCCATTACTCCAGTCTTCAGATTTGCTGCTTAAGAATAATTTCTTCTTATTATCAATGTTGAAAACTATTGTGCTGCTTAATGTTTGTAGAAAGCATAATACATTTTTTTTCAGGATTCTTTGATGAATAGAAAGTTCAAAAGAACAGCCTTTATTTGAAATAGAAATCATTTGTAACATTATAAATGTATTTACCATCACCTTTGATTAATTTAATGTATTCATTTCTTTCAAAAACAAAAAAAATCTTACTGACCCCAAATTTTTGAATGGTAGTGTATAATAACATAATGTAAAATAACATATTTTAAAAATATTTTCTTTAACTGTCGAATTGTACCTAAAAAGTGGTTAGATTTTTACTGAGCAATAATGCCAATATAAATTAGAAACATTAGTCAAGATGAAATCAAAATTTACACTATTTACTTTGTTAGCGTACATTGCTAGTCTTAATGATTAATCCATGCAAGTTATTCCACTGAAAAAATTTTTTGTCCTGGTAATATTTATCAAAATCTGATCATTTGCTTCCAGTCGGTAGCTACTTCCAGTTCACACGGACTTTAAATGCTATGTTGCGAAAAAGTTCTGAGCTAGTCCAGACTGTATGCTAATAATAAAAGCCTCTTTTATGAAACACAGGCAACAAATATTTGTGTAATAATTAGGGCTGTCGCGATAACTGCAATATCGCAATACCGCGCTATTGACAAGCAAACCGCAGAGGAATGCAAGCACCGAAGCAACCGCGATTTTTGCTCGTTTTCTTTTTTCATAGGGTTATGCCCTTCTCGTTTTACACTTAGTGCATGTGTAATGAATATTAAATAAGTTAGTAATGATAACATAATGTGTACCATTCTGATTTGTACAGAAGCGCCGTAGATTTGCACTTAACCAGCCTAAACAGACAGCGAATGAGAGAGAGATCAACTGAGCATGTGCGATTGCTTAGCATCGCAGTCTTAGCATCGACGCATTGCTGGTCAGCTGAGCCTTCTAACGTGGCGCGCAAAGTTAAAATGATTTCAACAGCGTGTTTCATTACGTCTCTCTTTGAATGAATCAGCGTTTTTGAACGTGTAGTTGAATGAACGGTTTAAAGACTGACTGACAGCCCGTCTAGAACGCGCAGGTGGAAATATCAATAGAAAGTCTCTAGTCCAGTCGGATTCGAGGATCAGAACGAACTGTTATACATATAGGCTAACAATAGCCTAATGATCTTATTGTCAGGTTTATGTTCTGTTATGTGGATCGTTATTTTGTTATTCTCTTCTGTTTGCTTCACTTCCTGTTTCAACGCTATTTGGTTTCGGTTTCATTGGTTTCTGAATATGACCTCGTTATATCGTAACACACACACACACACACACACATATATATATATATGGCGATAATACCGCATATTGAGCCACTCAAAATTACCGCAAGGGAAATTCCTTCACCGCGATAGCCCTAGTAATAATTCGAAAAAACAATGTTAGGTAAAATTCAAATTGCTGTTGTAATAGTGTTGTAGTGTTGTAATAGTTGTCTTGCACAACATCAAATTTATGTGTAAAATTGTAAATTCGTAAAACCTTTTTTGTGTAAATGGAATTTGAGTAAATAATTTAATTATTCTTACTAGGACTATCACTTAAACACAATCAACCAAGAATGGCTTACTAATTATTTTAACATAAAAAAGCCTTTACATTCTGCTTTATTAATGGTTTTACTCCAAAACTACCTGTGTTTTCATCAGCAGACCTGGATCAGCAGAGCGTGCACAGTGAACCGGAGGAGGCGTTCTCTAAAGATCTAGCGGAGTTCCCGTCGGTGGATGAGCTGCCTTCTATTGAACCGGGTCTGTTCCATTTCCCGTTGGGTGTTCTCGGGTCTGAGCAGACGGGAGCATCCAGCTCCGAGTCCCAGGAAGAACCGCTGTCTCCGGCCAGCCTCCTCATCCAGCACTTAGCATCTCCACTCCACTTTGTAAACACGCACTTCAATGGACACGGACAAGCGGCGGGGGCAGACCAAAGCATTGTGGGTACTGAGAAAGAGGGAAGGGGATTGGCCGAGGACGTTTCGAGACCCGCTCGGTCCCTGGAAGCCCTTAGTGTGGAGATAGTGAGCACAGCCATCTCTACTGTAGTACAGAACACTCTCTCAGCCCTGTTGCGATCTACGGAGGCCAGCGAAGGCGAAGGAGACCTTGCTTCGTTTCTTCCCACCGAAACGCCTCCTTGTCCGATTGAATCGCCCCTCGAGTCACCATCAACCCAAGAAGCCAGCGTAGAGGAAGAGGACGGTGACGTCACCGAAGCAAGCACCGAAGAGCAACCGGATCTCACGCTCGTACCCGCGGAGGAAGAGGACTTTGAGCTTCTGGACCAAAGTGAACTGGAACAAATGGATGAGGGGTTGGGCCTTGGTGTTGATGGACAGGAAGTGGGTGTGGCTTCCACAGACACACCCCCAAGCAGTCAGCAGCATGCAGACCAGCAGGATTCCTAGCTTCCCATCATCTAAACTGTTTATTTTATTTATAGTCCATGTAGATACATATACTGACAAAAGATTTGTGAAAGGTCATCTATGCCTTTATTTTGTTGTTTTCGGGAGTGAGATCACTGTGATTGTTGGTGGGCTTTTGTTTCCTGAGCAGGTGAATGTCCAAAATGTAAAATGTTTGACACAAATTCTAAAAGATTTTTTTTAACAGATCCAAATAGCCTCCAGCCTCAAATCCAGCCACTCAGATTTCAAAAGCGATTTAAAATAGATTTAGTTTGAATCATTTACTGTATGTTTTGACAAAGACCACATGTCTGCGACTGATGACAAGAGCCCTCTGGTTTATCAATCCCACGCTGACTATTGTCTTAAGGCAGGGTTCCTCAAATCTTGTTCTGGAGGTCCAATGCGCTGCAGAGTTTAGCTCCAACCCTGATCAAACTCACCTACCTGTGATTTTCTAATGATCCTGTAGATATTGATTAGCTTCCTCAGGTGTGTTTGATTAGGGTTAGAGCTAAACTCTGCAGGAAAGTGGATCTCGTGGGCCAGATTTGAGGATCCCTGTCTTAGGGTTTAATGCATCAGGTCGTGGGAACAAGCCATTTGGGCTGAATTTTAGGACTGTGGAAGGGGAGGATGAGCAGGATATGACTGCTAATTCTCAAAGAAACTTTGGTTATGTCAAATATTTATTTTAATCATCATAGCTAAACTAATATATTCTATAATATATTCCTATGAAATGGATGGTTTTATTTATTAAAATTGGTTAAAGTGAAGAATAGTTTACTATTAAATACGTCTCAAATAAAGAATGAAGTTTCATTAAATGTGCTAAACTTCTTAAAAAGTTTAGCACATTTGGCTGCATTTCAAATTTCTGAAATCGTTTTTAGAAATGATTGTTGGATTGTGCCATTTACTTGTTTTTGAGAATATAATCTATAAAGAACTTTTCACACAAAATTGATTGTGAATGCAGCGTAGCACACTTTAGCTGTCCGAAAAATTCCCCATTCTTAGTGCTTGATTTTTTCCCCCACATCATGTAGATAATTAGGAGTTTAACTCTGTTCATATTCATTCAATATATTATAATTAGATTATTTTGAATTTTTGTTTGTGTGCACATGCTCAAAGTTTGCAGGACTTTTTCTGGATTTTCATAACCATACCAAATACACTACTGTTCAAAAGTTTGGGGTCAGTAATTTTATTATTATTATTTTTTTTAAGTATGAATACTTTTATGCAGCAAGGATCAAAAAGCATTCATTTGACTGAAAGTGATTAAAGGATTTCTATATCAAATACACGCTGTTCTTTTGAACTTTCTATTCATCTAAGAATTCTGAAGAAGAAAAAAATCCACACAAATATGAAGCAACACAACCGTTTTCAATATTGACAATAATAAGAAATGTTTCTTGAGCAGCAAATCAGCATATTAGAATGATTTCTGAAAGATCATGTGACACTGAAGTCTGTAGTAATGATGCTGAAAATGCAGCTTTAGCATCACAGGAATAAATTACACCTAAAATATTAGAATAGAACATTTTTAAATTGTAATACTATTTCACAATTTGACTGTCCTTACTGTATGTTTGATCAAATAAATGCAGCCAGGGAGAGAGCATAAGTGACTTACTGACTCTAAACTTTTGAACGGTAGTGTATGTTGTATTGCATTGTAAAAATCACATCAAAAGGTCACAGATTGCCTGAAATATAATTCAAATGATAAACTAAAATGTAACTGTTCAAAGTTTGGGTGGAGTTTGTGCATGGGCTTGACTGCATTATTTTCCTTTTTTAATTGAAATGCACATAAGAGGGGAATCCTAAGCAAATGATTGAGCCTTATTTGTATGTATCATTGAGAGATGTACACAATAAGTCGTCAACGTATTTCTAGAGTTGACAATGTAAAGCTCTAATAGCATATTTGGGCTTATTTTTTTAAAGAATTTGATTATTCATTTCTCTTTATGTCAGTGTCAGAGGTCTCAGTGACTCCTTACAGTACGTGACACCGAATGAATATAATAAGATTTTATGATCCGATATATATTTTTTCATTATTAATCATACTAAAGGGAAATATCTTTAAAACTGGAAATGTGTATATAAAAACAATGTATATATTTAAAGGCCTATAACAGGGGATGCACCAATCTTTCACGCACAAAGAAAGTTTTACAGATCTGTTTATTGATTGGAGGCAGGCTGACATTCCTTTAAAGTCAAAAGTTATTCTTACACTGTGTCCTAACCAGTCATAATGTGGAAAAAAAAAATCTATTTTAATTAGAATTATGTTCAAGCCCCACCCACTGTAAAATCTGATTAGTCTAAAATCCTGCGCCAAATAGTTGCAAATATGGTCCGCGTTGCTGTGATTGTATTTTTTATTTCAATGTGGAAAAACAAACTGCTTGCCGCATCGCAGTTTTTTGGATAGGACATGGTGTTTTTGCTTTGCACGATAGAGTGCGTTTCGTCCCTTCTCCTGTAGATACCCTCAAGCTGATACAGACCGCATAGATTTGTGTTTTCAGATATTTAAGGAGAGATTATCTTTGTGTAATAGTGATTGTTTTGCTCATGCTGTTACTGCTTTATGATCTATAAAAAAAGCACTTAGAGCATTTAACTACAAAATATTGTTGAATGTCATTTTGCTACTCTGACTTTGACCTCCATATATCTCTAATATACACCCATAAGATGGTTTTCAACTTCAAATGCGTTGTGTTCATTTGAAAACAGCCATTGTTTTCACTGAATTGAACTGATATGCAAATTGTGAACTATAGGAGAATTGGACAATCCTGGTGTTTCTTCTTTGGAACAGATTTGGAGAAATTTAACATTACATCACGTTGCTTGATGGACTGGAGTCGTGTGAATTACTTGTGGATTATTGTGATGTTTTTATCAGCTGCTTGGACTCTCATTCTGACGGCACCCATTCAACTGCAGAGGATCCATTGGCGAGCAAGTGATATGTTAAATTTCTCCAAATCTGTTCCAATGAAGAAATAAACTCATCTACATCTTGGATGGCCTGAGAGGGAGTCCATTTTAAGCAATTGTTCACTTTTGGGTCGGCTATTTATTTGACGACCGTTTACACAAAGAACCAATTCTACGTTAGCGTCCACATCAACGGACAATAACATTGTTTTTATTATAATCGTGCACTGTAGTTTTGTCATCTGCTCAAGCTCTCTAATATCGATTGTAATCTGATTGGCTTTCAATGTTTTTATCATTCATCAGCTGGAAAAAAAAAACGCTTTGAAAGTGATTCCAACAAATTCGTTCCTCTGTGTCGTTATCATTATGGTTGTGGTGTGAACTTCCCTATTCTCATAGAATTAGAACGATTATTAAATCTTTATCGTTATAGTTATCGTCATTGGTGTGAGCACGTCTTTACACCCTCTGGTTGTGGTGTCATTTAGGGATCCAATATGAAATATTCTTTACCACATTCAGAATCGGTGGGCATTGAGGCAAGAAAGAGCATGATGAGCTGGCAGCAGAAGCCAAGGCAGATGGTCGCACTGGTGACTGTAATCTCGATAATTGGGGATGAGAAATCTCTGAGAACAGAAACATTACAGAGGTCTACGGTGTATTAAGAGAAAATGTCATGTAAGTGGTCTTGCCAGATGCTTTTTTTTAAAGCAAGGTGCTTTCATGGTGCATTTAGAAGATTCCTTTCAGGTTTTTGGTCATCCAGAGCAAGAGATTTTTGGGTTCGTTTTATAACACTGTAAACAACAAATTAGAAAATTACCAGTACCTTTTCTGTTTTTACCTATTTTTTTATTCCAGTGGGAAGGTTTGCACAGGTAAGCACCACTGAAACCACAGAAATTGAGTTAAAATCTCTTCCTCTGATCCAGTGATTTTCAACATTTCTGACTTGAAGGCCTCATATGTTTACATTTAACAAAAATATGAACAAAAGAAATGTGTCAAGTGTTGTGTACATACCCATCCATTATGCCCACATTCAGTAAAACTGCATGACTTGAATTGAAGCCTAACAGCAAGAGTCTCTCAAGAATTGAGCTGAACATTTTTATATGCCAAGGTCATCACACTTGTCATTTGAGGCATTCAGATTCTAACTAACCCATATAGCTATATATATATATATATAAAATATTCTTATTAGAATAATGATTTGTCATGTTACTGAAGGAGTGAGTCACTGAAGTCTACTTTTGGAGAGCCGTTATGCGTCCTTCTTCAATATTCTAGCAGCAATGTCTCTCTCCTAAAGCAAATGAATGCATAAAACAACATTGATTAACCAATGTGTTCTCATTAAAGCTGACTGTGCTACCAAGACGAATTTGTTAATTAAAGGCGCTACAAGCAATTTTGCTAACGTTTGCTAAACTTGGAGCATCTCAGACGTTTTATGATTGTTTAAAAAAAGGTTTGTATATTGACCAAACGATACATTGGCATTTAACACATTTATTTTTTAAACTTCTTGTACTCACCTTTCTAAGTTCATCAGCACAAGCATCAAGTTTTAGCCTCAACTCATCTGTAACAGTAACATCCGAGCGCACTGACCAGTGACCATTCCTGAAGCTCACAGGCATAGAAAACACCAAACCTGCTGGAATTCCAAACTGCCCTGCAGATTTACAAAGGCCGGTCATGCTGATCATGCATTTACATACATTATAAATTAACTATAAAATATACAGCCATATTTATTTGATGTTTGAGGATGATTCCAACGGTCTTGCCTGTACTAATTACACCCAATGAGAAGACGTCCTCCGGAGATGCATCATTATTCCAGGCCCTTAAAATGGTCATTATTCCATTGGTTGTTGATATTGCTGTGGCGTTTTTTGTTTTTGACGAAATTGTGGTATGGTGTTTATGTACTAAACTCATCAAATCTGTTTCCAGCCATTTCCTTATAAAAGAAAACATGCATAATTACATGAGTGACAAATAAAACAACTATTTCGACTATTTACGATATGTAAGGAACATGCATGTGTGATGCAATTGAAGATGCCATGTTAACCATGTTATGTTGCGTATGTATGTAGATTTTTTTTGTTTACTTACTGATAAAATTATACCCTTTATAATGATTCATAAATGGAATTGCATGAAAGAGCCACATGGCTTGAGTCATGCACCACAATGATATTTACCAATCATAAATCATTTCCAAGACTTGCTGAGAAAAACCATCTGGTCCCCAAATTGCACCATCATATCTGAAAACCTTCGCCCTCTGTAGGTCAATATGGTAAATGCCACTGATGTTTCCCCATACAATGACCTTAGTGATGTCTGTGAATATAGAAAAAAGGAACAATTTCAGCATGAACAACAACAGACAGTAAATAAATAATAAATAAATAATTTAATTATTTTAATACATTCCCTATACAATGACATTAGTGATGTCTGTGAACATAATAAAAAGGGAAAATTTGAACATGAACAACAAAAGACAGTAAATAAATAAAACTAATTTTTATTTTAATAATTAATTATTGATTAAAATTAATAGAATTATACCATATATCAATGTATATTTTCCAAAATAAAATTCATGAGCTTGTGCATGTAAAACAAATATTGTTTCTTTTGTTGCAATTGAATATTAGAACAAATATTTGCACCGACACTTAAAAAAGCTACTATACCTGCTGTTTTCACCAACAACTTCTGTGCAAGATGAGTTTTCGCCTCATACTCTAGTTGTGTTGCCATCGCCACAAAGTTGTGCGGGTTAACAGAGGGTGCGTTCTCAATTAACAGCGAGCACTTCAGATTAACAAAGGAGTCTCCAGCCACTATCACTCTTACGTCTTTCTGTGCATTTGCCTCTATAAGTTGCCCATAGCAACGAAAACGTTCTGCCACCTGGCTCACCATGTGGTCCTTGTCATCCTGCTCATCATTACTTTCACATATAGGCTGCAGGTCATCCAGAAAAATGATAAAGTGGGCTTCCTGAAATGCCTGTGTCTGGTCTGAATGGACAGTGACCTCGTGGAGCTGATGTAGGGCAAGGTCTTCTGTTTCCATTTTGAGTCCTTGTAGTATTTCCTCAGAGCCGCCAGCGTCCATGAGGTGAAGGCTGAAGGTGGGGAGACCCGGAAACAGCTCCGGGGTGAACAACTGAGGAATGAGGCTGTAGCAGATGGGGCTCAGAGCACTGAAAGAGGGGTTTCTCAGGTTAAATTGTGCATCTGAGGAATAAGAAAATACTGAGACAAAAGATCCTGATAATCCTGATAAAACATGTCCACCTGCTGATCCAGATGTGCAGAGGTCTGATAGATCTTTGTCGATGAATTTCCTCCTCCATACACAGTTCTTTAGTTTGTTGATTATCTGCTGCAATTTGTATCATCAGATCAGAGTTCATATCTGAGGTGATGCCATAGTAGCCCTGCAGGAGAGGACAAAAGTAATCTTAACGTGCAATATCTAAATTAAACCCCACATGTTGCATTGGTCTCTGGGTGATGTCACTGATCAGGTTCTGAATTAATATAATAGCGGATTTGGTCACTATGAGCTAAAACAGAGGGGCTTCATCTAATTTTACATTTTATTTAGTCTTAATTAGTAGTAGTAATTTTAGAGCTGGAAAGAAATCTGGCACATCTTCTTTGCAAAACATCAATGCACATCACCCAAAGAGTCCTATTACAGTTTTTCTCAATTGCTTTGGCTCAATTCTCAAATGAGTAAAACTCACTGTTAAAACGCTTTCAAAAAATGAGCCAAAGTGATTGAGAAAAATGTAAAAGTAAAAAAAATAAATAAATAAAATGTATATGTTATCGACTATATCTTCTACTAAAGATTATTTTTATGTAGGTAAAATAATTAATTGATTACTTTTTGTACAAATGGATTCTTCTGTTTTATTTTAGTATCCTACTGTATGCAAACCTGAGCATGCTCAAGGAAATCATTGAAGCCTCCGAGCAGCATGCCTTTCCCTCCACGATCAATCAGCTCTCTCCATACTATAGGAGAACTTGAATGCTTCCAGCCATTTGATGAACAGGTGTCCTCCAGCCATTTCTACACACACACACACACAAAATGCTCCAGAATGAATAAAAGACATAAATGAACCAAGCACATCTTTAGTTCAACATAAAAATTCAAGTTTGTGAATTGTGTGCAAATTATTAAAGAGCTTTTAAAGCTCCACATGGACTTTTCAGGTTTAGCCTACCTTCCAGTCACTGGGGTGCACAGAGATCTTGTGAATATGAAAATCAGGCAGCTTTCTTTGCAGCACATCAGCCAGAAGCTCAGCCTTTGCGTAATAAGGACAATCAGCTTTTCCTGATGAATAGAGAGAATAATATCGCATTAAAATGATGTTGACTGTGACATGATTGACCACAAAGATCTAAATACTGTAGTGGTTTTACTAGAAGATAACATTATAATGCAGCATAGATAGATAGATAGATAGATAGATAGATACCCGCAAGAACAAACTTTGCCATGTTTTTCCATTCCCAAGTGCGTCCGGCGTTGCTAGGTAACAGTGCGTGTTCCGCATAAAATGCTCGTGAGAGGAAACATTTCGTGTTTCACTTTCGTCTGTATTTTTATTAATTTTTCAAAAATAATATTTTATATATATATAATATGAATTAAACTAGTTATATGGGTGTTTATTTAACTATTTATATGGCATTTTGAAACATTATGAAACATTATGAAAACCACGCGATATTACAAGCGGAACTATTGTGATCCTGTAATCGTGCGCTCGCCGTTTCTGGTTTCTGTCATGGCTGCGCTCATAGTGAGAGCTGTAAACATGTGAAGACAACGAATGATGGGTAAGATCCTTCCATTATGATCATTACGAGATCATTAAATTATATATGACTGTGCCATAATTAACATAACAAACATGTAAATACTGTGCGGGTTTACAGCTGTAGTGCGGCATTTCTTCAAGGTTTGCGTGCAAGGGCATGAAGGGAATATACAGTGCCCTCCATAAGTTTTGGAACAGTAATGACACAATTGCTTTGTCTGCTGTGGAGTCAAGACATCTGCAAATATGATTAAAAGATGAATATGAGACAAAACTACAGAATGTCCCTTTTTTATTATTGGGTGATTCAACACAGATGTTTTACCAACTAAGAAGATCAGCACTTTTAGAGTCTCATCTCCTATGTGAGAAAAGCATTTCAATGGATGAAACCAAGAGTCTGGTGTAACTAAATATTAGCTTTTAAACTTCTACATTTGCTTTAAATTCACCTCTTCCAATACTTATGCTCACATCAGATTAGGGAATGAAACTCTAAAAGTGCTGTCCTTTTTATTTGGTAAAACATGTATGTGTTAAAACAGCTAATAATAAAATGGGACATTCTGTAGTTTTGTGTCATAATCATCTTTTAATCATATTTGCAGATGTTTTGACTCCACAGCAGACAAAGCAATTTTGTCATTACTGTTCCAATACTTATGGAGGGCACTGTAAGCAGCACAAAGCTGCTGTCCACTTTAAGTTAAAATGTATGTTATAATTATTATATGTCTTAATATAATAATTAATATAATGCATATGAAATAATTAATTATTATAGCCAAATTCAACCTTTTTGTCTATTTTGGTTAAAAATGTATTGTGGGTAGTCACAAAAAAATACATGGGGACATACATGAAAAGATATAATGAAAAAAAATAAAAATATATATATATACATACATACATACATACACGGACACACACACACAATATGTATTTTCATCATAATTTTGTGTAATAGGCTATATATTGCACATTTGTGTTTCCATATAAATGTGAGCATATATAGTATGTTCAAATATATTTATATACACACACTGTACCATATTTTATCACATGTACATCTAAATATTAAGTTGTGTTACTGAATATGAAATTACATTCATTACAATATAAAAGTAAATATGCCACATATTTTTCAGTATATGAAAAGTGTATTATGAAAGTCCTTATGTATTATTCAACATATTAACAAACTATATTATTCTGTTTATTTTCAATATGATTGAATATTGAATTTGAATTTATTCTGATTCTAGTAACATTTCAAGATCAACCGTCCAACCTGTGACCCTGTCGGATACAATAGCAGAAAATGAGAGCATATAAAATGCTCAGTAAGATCAGTTTCAACCAAAACACCATAACTACTAAATTTTTTTATGATGGTTTTACAGTAGCAACACAAACTGTATTAAGTACAGTGGATTCTGTTTTACTTTTTCAGTTGTTGCAGTTTTGAAGAATCACCTTGTGCCTTTGTGATGATAACATGAGCATGTATAAATCAGGTTTGGACATGCTCAGGTGTGCTCTGAGATCTACGTCACGTTGGAAGTGTGACTCTTTTATATGGACACAGACGTCTCTATGTTATAAAAGCCGAAGCTTTGCGGTGTCATCTCAGTTGGGGAGAAAAAGCACACAAGGACACACTTTAAAACAAGCCCGCTATTACTGTCAGAGTGGTGAAGATGTTCAGATTAAACAAACTGCTGCCTCTACAGAGACCAATGAACTGCCAGATAAAGCAGAAAAAGCTCCTTTCTACACACATTTGCAGAACTGTTTGTGCCCCACTGATGTGCTGGACATGTTGAAGCAGTTCCCCGCATCGCAGCAGCACCTCAGCAGCATCTTCTCACGCATGTGGGAGAGCTCAAAGAGGATGACGGACGAGCAGCGGCGCTGTGAGCTGCAGCTGATGTTTGAACACCCGGTGTTTGAGGAGGTCTGTGAACGGGCCATGACTGACGCCTGGCGCATGAGGAGCGATGATCTGGCTTACAGTCTGCTGGCCATCTTCAGCCTGGGAGTTCCACAAAACACACGTCTTGTGCAGACGCTGCTGCGTGTGATGCAGGTAAGTGAAGGCCAGTGAATGTGATCACATTGGAGTTTTTTGTCTTCTAGGCTGTCACAATCATGGATGCTGTAATAGCTGCGTAATATTTAAATTCATGTTTGATTGTATCAATGGATTTAGGAATACACACACACACATTTACTTAGCTATCTAAATGGGGACATTACATAGACTTCTATTGTTTTTATATACAGATAGTTATACACTTTTTAACCTAAACCCACTCCTACCCCTCACAGAAAACTTTCTGCATTTTTACAATTTCAAAAAAACTTTGT